>NC_068576.1:21880587-22183617 GCF_025698545.1 Gossypium raimondii | reverse complement strand
AAAGGAAATTGATTATGATATAGTAGATAGAAGGAAGAAATATGTTTCGTTAATGGTAAACTGATCTTGGTAACAAACAATTGAAAATTTAAGAAAAGGAGATGATGGTGATGGACAATTCGCCCATTTATGGAAATCAACAACTAAGGTATAAATGAATACTTCTAGCTAAGTTCTCATGAATACATGTATTATGTTTTATGCTTCAAGTTGAATGTGAGGTTATGCTTGGGGGAAACAATGCCAGGACACAACAAAGGAGCGGTGTATCGGATTATTATGCATATAGAGTAAGCTTTGATGGTGTGATCAAGTATGTTTGTCTTATATAAACTCTTGAATCGAGATAATTATGTTAGGCCAGGACATCATTTCTATAATACTTGTAATCAAATTCCCTAGGTGTTATAATCGAAATTCTTCATGGTTTATACTTATGTATTGTATTATGAAGCCTTGTAATTAAACAGTTGAAATCGATTGTAATTTGTGAAAGTATAGTTGAGTTACGTCTGTATCTTGAGTGGTAACACCCAATATTTGGATCCGATTCATCGGATCGGGTTTGGGGTGTTACAATGTCAACCCGATACATTTTGAATAGATGAATAAAGATTTTCTGTACCTTAAGTAGGGATGGATGTCGGTAATGGAGTATGAATGAGAATTCGTTAGATTATGTCGTTATGTAAGGGACATGTTCCAGATCGAAAATACTCTATGTGATAAGTTTGTGTGGGACTTAAGGGATGAGATCTGTGCCTTGGTAGTAGCATCAAAAGTTCAGAGCCTAGCAGCCATGACAACTAAGGCTTAAAAAATGGAAATGATTATTCAAGAAAATAATAGAGGACGAAACAAGAAAAGATTGAAACGGGGATTCTCTAGTCCACCACCCTCGACAAATTTCAAGAGACCAAAAGATTGGAGCTTTTCTGTTCCAATGAGGGATTTTCCATCATCGAGCTTCCGGCAGGAAGGAGGCACAGGCAGGGTAAGCCACCTCAATGGTGAGTATTGGAGGATCCAGGGTGATGAGGGACCCAATATACGAGCATTATGGAGAAATCATTGGGGTGATTGCTGGAAATAAAATGGAGCCTGTTTTGCTCGTAGATAAATGGATCATCAGATTATAGATTGCCCCTCAAAGCATGACCAACACTCTTTTTGAGAAACTAGAGAGCTGTAAGAATGCCAAAGTGATTATAGACAAACTAGAAAACAAACTAGAGAGCTGTTTTGGCTCGACAATCGGCTATAACTAGTTTGATGAATGCCCAACAAAAGCCTGACATTTCAGTCAAACACCACATGGTTACTCTTTTGGGTACTTTGCCAAGGCTACAGATAATGAGGTCAATCTAAACCAAAACATGCAAATTGAGATGGTGTTCAAAAGCTTGTCCACGGATTTTATAGGCTTTAGGGCCGCCTATAACCTTGGAAACAAGGATTTGACACTTACATAATTCAAGAAGGAATTACAATCCTATAAGTTGATGTTAAATGGCGGTCAACTGGTCCAAAAAGTATAAACAAGCTTAGCAATTGCTTCTTCCTCTAAAGGAAAGGGAAAACATGCTATAAGAAACAAGGCTAAGTCATCTGTGCAATAAGAAGCCTAAAGACGTATCAAAGTCTAAGTGTTTCTTCTGCAACAAGAAATGACACTTTAAGGCCAAGTGCAAAGAGTGGAAGTTTGCTTAGTGGAAGGTTTAATAGACCACTAGGTTATTGATTTTGGAGCCACTAATCATGTGTGTGCTTCTCTACAAAAGTTCGAGGAAACAAAAGATCTTAGAGATAAAATCCTATCATTGCGGACCGAAAATGGGACAAGTATGATACTTGAAGTTGTGAGAGATGTACATATTTATTTTGATGATTTTAGAAATATTATTTTGAAAGATATTTTCTATGTACCAAGTTTCAAAAGAAACTTAATTTCTGTTGCATGTTTATTTAAAGATGGCTTGACAATAACTTTTAATTATAGTGTTGCAATATTTAGAAGTCATAATCTTATCTATAATGGATGGATGTCTAATAATATTTATTTTATCAAAACAAAGATGTACACACTGCTTGAAACTAAAATTTTGACTAAAAGACTTAAAACCTCTCACTTTAATGAGGTGTACCTTGGCATTTGAGACTTGATCATATTAACCAAGAAAGAATCACTAGACTTGTGAAATATGACACTTTAAGTTCACTAAAAGAAGTTGATCTTCCACAATGTGAATATTTCTTGGAAGGTAAGATGACTAATAGATCTTTTAATGCAAAAGGGACAAGGGTCGTAAAACCCTTAGAACTTGTGCACACTGACGTATGTGGCCCCATGAACGTAAGTGAAGAGGTTGCTACATTTATTATATAACCTTTCTAGATGATTATTCCAAATATGGGTATGTGTACCTAATGCACTGCAAAATAGAAACCTTTGATAAATTGAAAGAGTTTCCTACATAAGTTAAGAAATAACTAGGTTTACCCATAAAGGCATTTTGGTCTGATCGAGGTGGAAAATATTTATCAGATGATTTCTTAAGGTATCTTATAGAGAATGAGATATTATCCCAATTAACCGCGTCGGGGACTACAATAGAATAACATGGAAAAGAGAAGGAATCAAACTTTATTAGACATGATTCGATGGATGTTAAGTTATTCGAAGTTATCAATCTCTTTTTTGGGATATGCCTTACAAACGACTTGCTCTTTCCCAAAATAAATATTATTTATTAAATTAATTTAAATTAATTAATTTTTCCAATTAAATAATTTTCTCAATCCAATTCTAATTCCATTAAAATCATGTTAACTTTACCGTAAAAGAATCTATGAGAAAATATATTTAATTCCTATATTCAATGCATTCACAATGACAATTAATTGAATTCCATTTTTTAACTTCATTTATTTAATGAAATAATAATTCGAAAAGATTAAATTAATTCTCAAGTCATTTCCATACTTAGTGAGAAACCACATTCATTTCTAGTTTTAGCAAGCTACTTGCGGAACTGATTAGACATATGCAATTAGGGCTCAAATGATTTGTAATTAAGTTCCATATTTCGCCTATTAATTATAAACTCATTTAGTTACGAAGTCATTCAACTATAGTATCATGACTAAGTCTCCTTAAAACCATACCATTATGAAAGCTACTCAATCAGTGCTCGTCTAATGACCTTGTCATAAGAGTGTTACCCTCATAGGATATCCTTAATCACTTTAGGATAAATTCGTTCTTCGAATATGATCCTATTTTGTCTCATGGTAACCTTTACATCTTTCTTCATGAAAAGTCAATTACTATCAAATAGTAATTAAGTCATTCATCACAAAGACAAGCGACTCGTGGACACGTTTACTTTTCATCTATCATGTAATGCCAATGAGAGAATATCATTTATCTATTTCTTGGGCTATGAGTTCCACTATTGTGAATGATGCTACATACTACAGAAGTCATGTACCCAACGCACCAGCTTCTGGTTCCTTATTCATTCGAACTTAGACTTTTACTTACATAAAAAAATACGAGTCAAGCATACATAGTCCATCATCCACTCAGGATTAAGGTAGGCCACACAATAAACATCATAAGCGAATTAATCCATAAATGGATTTGTTATCTCTTCTACTTGGGTCATGTCCGATGTATTGTCAATCTAGTTAGTCACATCTATTTCTTTATCTTCTAGGAGTCATCCGCTTCTGTAACACCTCTTACCCGTGTTCATCGCCGAAACAAGGTAAAAAGTATTATCAAACATAAAATACATATTTTCACACAATTGGAGTTTTTTTTTATAAAATTTTTGACATAATCCCTTTTACAAATGTCTAATCCCTCCTGCAAATTTTCAAAACGCAATCTCAAACCAATTCAATATTTCAACTAATACAGCTATATACTTAAACATAATTAAATCATTCACGACATTGAAAGTAACCTCGCTAGCATTTTAAAAAAAACAACCTATCAATTAATATACATTAACATCTTAAGCTAAGTATTAACTAGTATATATATACATCACATTAACATTAAGTCTTCTATACATGCCATAATTCAAAAATATTGGTTTCAAAATACCAAAAGATGTAGATAGTGTGGATGATCCCCACTCATCTCAATTCGAGATGATTTATAACACTATAAAAAATATAAAAGAAAGAAAAGTAATCATATAGCTTAGTAAGTACATATGTAATTGATAAAAAATTTAAAACATTTTTCCATAGATAACATAATTTTAATCAACCATAAATTTGATATTTATTCAAATTCCAGCAAATTGTTTTTCTGCATTGCAGTCACTAAATTATTTTTATCTGGAGGTACAGAATTCTAAATTAAGTTCTGTAAATTTTCCCTAAAATGACACTCAGATACCGTATTATCATAAAATTTTCAGAATTTTTGACTTTTCCAATTAGTACAGTTATTCTTTTAATTCACCCCTGTTTCACTGCTCAACATCTCTAACCTCTCTTCACTAAAAGTGAATTATCTCACTTTACAGAATTAAGATGATATTCTAGTTTCTTTATTTTGAAAATAGACTCATTAAGGATTCTAATCATTTAAATTATATCTCATAATTAGTTTTTTACAATTTTTAATGATTTTTCAAAGTCAGAACAGGGGATTCCGAAATCAATCCGACCCTGCCTCACTAAAATTCAAATATCTCAAAATATACAACTCTTTTGCTTGATCTTATACTTTTATATGAAAGTATACTAATTAAGATTTAATTTCATATCTCATTCAAGCAATAACTCAATTTATACAATTTTTAGTGATTTTTCAAACTAACATCACTTCCACTATTCAAATTTGTTCTGTTTCAATTTCACTCATTTACATAACATTACAACAATTTATTTTGTAAGCACAGTACGAAACTTCTTCACACCAATTACTCTATAGCAAATTTTTACACTTCAATCACATGCTCATATTTGTTTATCAATACTCATATCCCGTTGAACATGTCGGTATAATAGTAAATATTCGATGGATTGCACATAGTACCACCCGTGTAATTATTATCATTCGATACACCTAGTAGCCTTCACACAGTACTACACACGTGATCAAACTTTTTGGTTCACGTAGTAGCCTGCACATAGTACTACACATGTGACCATTATCTATCGATACATGTAGTAGCCTGCACTTAGTACTACACACGTGTTTATAGGCACTTTATTCAAGCCTTTCTTATTCTGACAGTCCCACAGAGATTCTTACTTTTCAAGGATTTACAATTTATCCGTACACAAATCACAATTTCAATATTTCAGTCCAATCCCATAACAAATTTAATAATTCAACTCAACTACTTCACCTATTACTTGTCAATGATATATCCACAATTCAAGCAGATTTTAATCGATTCAACTATAAATTCTAAATTTCTAATTGTTATATAACTATTTCATATTCAACCATTTCTCATATATTATAACAAAATATCGAAATAGTTATAAACAATGTATTAATTACATATTACTTACCTCGGTGTAAAATATAGGAATTTTGCAATTCAATCCACAATCGTTTCATTTCCTTATCGAGGTTGATTCCATGTCTTTCTTGATCTATAATAGAAAATTTAGCTTTTTAATATTCACATTTATCAAAATAATCCTCGACTCAACTTTTGACAAAATTACAATTTTGTCCCTAAACATTTTATATTTACATTTTTTCCCAAAGTTCAGAAATTAAATTTTATTCCTTATTCTTATGTTTTATAACATGCTGAACACTTTTCCCTTCTATGGCAACATCAAATTCTTACTCTAACTCTTACTTATGAACATTAAATATTTTTACCGATTATGTTATTTTTCTCGGTTTCACTTAAAATCGACAAGCAAAAGTTGTTTAACATAAATTCTAGCTTCATATTCTTCCATAAAACATCAAAATACATACATTTCACACATGGGTAATTTTTCAAATTTCAACCCTAGCTCAAAATAACAGTAGAAATAGATAAACCGAGCTACGGGAATCTCAAAAATGCAAAGAACATTAAAAACGGAGCTAAAATGCACTTACAATCAAGCTTGAAAGTGGCCAAAACCCTAGGTATGGAGTCCTTCAAGTTTCAGCAGCAAGCAAATATGATAACCCCATTTTTTACATCTTTTTCCCATTTTAATTCTATTTATTTACTAAATGACCAAAATGCCCTTACTTAAAAAAATCCTATTTCACTTATTTCTTGTCCATTTTTGTCCATCATTAACTAATGGTCTAATTACCACATAAATACCCCTAATTTATAATTCCATAACAATTAAATACCTTTAACAAATAAAACTCAACTTTTGCACTTTTTACAATTTAGTCCTTTTGACTAAATTGAGTGCCCAAACGTCAAAATTTTCGAATGAAATTTTCACGAAATCTTTCTGTGAAATTGTAGACCATAAAAATATAGTAAAAATAAGATTTTCCTCTTTGAATTTGTGGTCTCGAAACTACTGTTCGGACTAAGCCCTAAATCGGGCTATTTTTAGAGATTTTCGTCCTCGAAAATCTTACCGAAAAAGAGGTTTGGATATTGTTTTCTCATAACTTCCTCCGGTTCCCATGTAGCTTCTTCCATTCCATGTTTTTGCCACAATAGTTTCACTAAAGTTATATTTTTATTCCTCAACTGTTTGACTTCCGAGCCAGAATTTTTACCGGTTCCTCCTCATAAGTCATATTCGATCGAATTTCAATTTCTGTCAGAGAAATTATATGTGAACTATCAAATGATATAGTCGTAACATTGACACATGAAATACATTATGTATCCTTTCCAACTCTGTTGGCAAAGCTAATCGATAAGCCACAAGTCCAATCCTTTCAATAACTTCATACGGCCCAATAAAACGTGTACTTAGTTTACCTTTAAGGCGAAATCTCAAAATCTTCTTCCATGGGGATACTTTCAAAAATACTTTATCGCCCACTTGAAACTCAATTTCTTTTCTCTTTAAATCCGCATATGACTTTTGTCGGTCTGAAGTAGCTTTCAAACAATAACGGATTACTTTCACCTTTTCTTCAGTTTCTTTCACCAAGTCAACCCCGTGAATCCGTTTCTCACTGAGCTCAGTCCAATACAAAGGGGTTCTACACTTACGTCCAATTAACAATTAACAATTGCTGAAATTTTACTCGGATAAACTCGAATACCATCACTGAAACTATGTGTCCCAAAAATCCGACTTCATGAAGCCAATACTCACTTTTACTAAATTTAACAAATAGCTTCTTCTCTTTCAAAATCTGCAACACAGTTCTCAAATGCTCGGCGTGCTCGGATTCATCTCGAGAATAGATTTAAATATCATCTATGAACACCACCACAAACTTATCCAAATACGGTCGGAAAATTCAGTTCATGAAGTCCATAAAAATAGCCAGAGCATTAGTTAAGCCAAAAGGTATCACTAGAAATTTGTAATGTCCATATCTCGTTCTGAAAGCAATTTTTGGCACATCTGACTCTTTAACTCTCAATTGATAGTAACTTGATCTCAAATCAATCTTTGAAAACACTGTTGCTCCCTTTAACTGGTCGAACAAGTCATCAATTCTTGGCAACGGATATTTGTTCTTTGTAGTTACTTTGTTTACCTGACGATAGTCAATACAAAGTCTCATAGAACCATCTTTCTTTTTCACAAATAATACAAGAGCACCCAGGGAGAAAAACTCGGTCTCACGTGCACATCAAATCCCTTATCTGTCAACTCTTGTAACTGATATTTTAGTTCTTTTAATTGGGTTGGAGCCATTCTATACGGAGCAATAGAGATCGGTGCAGTCCCAGGTAACAAATCAATAGCAAACTCAACTTCTCTAATTGGAGGTAATCCAGGCAATTCCACTGGAAACACATCCGAAAATTCACAGACTACTGGTACTAATTCAAGCTTCGACTCAGTCATCTCAGTGTTTAACACATAAGCAATATAAGCTTCACAACCTTTTCTCAAATATTTCTGGGCAGACACGTGTGAAATCACCATAGGCAATTTATTTGATTCATCTGTTTCAACCCGAAGAATTTCACCAGTTTCACATTTCAATTCAAGAATTTTCTGTCTATAGTTCACCTTGACATCATGCAAAGTCAACCAATCCATCCCTAAAATAACATCAAACTCATCAAATGGTAACAACATCAAATTTGCCGAAAAATAATGACCTTGAATCATTAAAGGGCAATTCTTGCAAACCTTATCGACTAACACATATTTGCCTAAAGGGTTTGACACTTTAATCACGAATTCAGTAAATTCAACAGGAAAATTCTTATTAGATACTAAATTCACACAAACATAAGAATGAGTAGACCCGGGATCAATCAATACAATAACATCAGTGTCATAAAGAGAAAATGTACCAGTAATCACATCGGGAGATGATGCATCCTCTCGAGTACGTATAGCATAAGCTCTAGCAGGTTTTCTAGTTTCTGGTCTCATATCTGTATCTTTTATTTCACTTTTACTGCTAGCTCTATTTTCGGTATTTCTTGGTGGTCTACCACTGCTAACAGTATCACCCGATCTAATATTTTGAAAATTTTCTTCTTCAACTTTCTCAGGGCAATCTTTAATGTAGTGTTGTCAAGAACCACACTTGAAACAAGCTCGGCTAATTAACCAGCACTCACCAGGATGTTGCCTTCCACAATGTTGATACTCAGGTTTATTAGACTTCACACTACCCACACTTACTATTGAAGTAGCTTGAGCTTTCGGATTTGAATATGATCTCCCACGATCTCGGTAAGAGTACCCAGTTGAAGTAGTCGATCAAGAATTCACTTCTTTGAGCTTCTTTGAATGAGTTTGGAATAACTTACTCATTGGTCTTTTTCTTGCATCCTGAGCCTCAATCACAACTTTTCTCTTTTCTTTATTCAATTCTTCAGCCTTGCAAGCTCGATCAACCAGTACCACAAATTCTTTCAGTTCCAACATCCCAACAAACATTCTGATATCTTCATTTAACCCGTCTTCAAACCTTTTACACATAATAGCTTCTGTGGGCACACACTCTTGAGCATATTTACTAACTCTAACAAACACTCTTTCATATTCTGCCACAGACATTTGGCCCTGCTTTAATTCGAGAAATTCCTTACGTTTTTGATTGATGAACCGTTGGCTTATGTATTTCTTTCTGCATTCCTCTTGGAAGAAATCCCATGTAACCCTTTCTTTTGGAACCACAGATACTAATGTTTTCCACCAACGATATGCTGAATCTTTCAGTAAAGATATGGTACATTTTAAACATTCTTCAAGAGTACACCATAATTCATCAAATACCCGGATAAAATTTTCAAGCCAAAATTCTGCCTTCTCGGGATCATCACCTATGTTAGCCCTGAAATCTTCCGCTCCTTATTTTTAGATTTTATCAACTTGGGATTTACTCGGTTTTACTAATTCAACACCTTGTGAAGCTACAGGAATCGGTTGAGGAATAAGAGGGGGTGGAGGAGGTTGAACATTCGGATTTGCTCGAATAAACTCTGTGTACCAATTATTCATCATATGAAGGAAAGCTTCTCGAGCCTCATCCTGAATATGTGTTTCAATTCCATGTCTACTTTCCTCAGGCGCAGTTCCCTGCACGGGAGCCGGCGCATTGCTTTCTACATCATCCGCTACAGCTCGGTCGGGATCCATTTACTATATAAAAACACAAATTTTAAATTGTCAAAATCATCACATTATCACAATATATTTATGGATGTATAGATAGACTTTCACACATATTTTGTTAGTCCGAGAACCGGCTAAATCGTAGCTCTGATACCACTAAAATATAACACCTCTTACCCGTGTTCATCACCGAAATAGGGTAAAAAGTATTATCAAACATAAAATACATATTTTCATACAATCAGAGTTTTTTTTATATAAATTTTGACATAATCCCTTTTACAAATGTCTAATCCCTCCTGCAAATTTTCAAAACGCAATCCCAAACCAATTCAATATTTCAACTAATACAACTATATACTTAAACATAATTAAATTATTCACGACATTCAAAGTAACCTCGCTAGCATTTTGAAAAAACAACCTATCAATTAATATACATTAACATCTTAAGCTAAGTAGTAATTAGTATATATATACATCACATTAACATTAAGTCTTCTATACATGCCATAATTCAGAAATATTGGTTTCAAAATACCAAAAGATGTAGATAGTGTGGATGATCCCCAACTCTATCCGAATTCCAAGATGATTTATAACACTATAAAACAAGAAAAAAGAAAGATAAGTAAGCATATAGCTTAGTAAGTACGTATGTAATTGATAAACAAATTTAAAACATGTTTCCATAGATAACATAATTTTAATCAACCATAAATTTGACATTTATTCAAATTCCAGCAAACTGTTTTTCTGCGTTATAGTCACTAAATTATTTTTATATGGAGCTACGGAACTCAAAATTAAGTTCTGTAAATTTTTCCTGAAACTAGACTCATATACTGTCTTATCATAAAATTTTTAGAATTTTTGACTTGGCCAATTAGTACAGTTTATTCTTTTAAGTCACCCCTATTTCACTGTTCAACATCTCTAACCTCTCTTCACTAAAAGTGAATTATCTCACTATACAAAATTCAGATGAAAATTTCATTGGTTTCTTTTGAAAATAGACTCATTAAGGATTCTAAGCATATAAATTATATCTCATAATTATTTTTTTTACAATTTTTAATGATTTTTATAATTTAGAATAGGGGATTCCGAAATCAATCCGACACTGCCTCGCTAAAATTCAAATATCTCAAAATATACAACTCTTTTGCTTGATAAAAGTAGACTCATTAAACCAATAAATCAATTAATAAATCAAACTAACATCAATTAATAAACCAAAAAATCAATTTATACAATTTTTGGTGATTTTTCAAACTAACATCACTTCCACTGTTCGAATCTGTTCTGTTTCAATTTCACTCATTTACATAACATTACAACAATTTATTTTGTAAGCACAGTACGAAACTTCATCACTCCAGTTACTCTTTAGCAAATTTTCACACTTCAATCACATGCTCATATTTGTTTAGTAATACTCATATCCTGTTGAACACGTCGGTATATTAGCGAATATTTAGTGGTTTGCACATAGTACCACCCGTGTAATTATTATCATTCGATACACGTAGTAGCCTTCACATAGTACTACACACGTGATCAAACTTTCCGGTTCACGTAGTAGCCTGCACATAGCACTACACACGTGACCAAAACCTTCCGGTACACATAGTAGCCTGCACATAGTACTACACATGTGACCATTATCTATCGATACACGTAGTAGCCTGCACTTAGTACTATACACGTGTTTATAGGCACTTTATTCAAGCCTTTCTTATTCTGACAGTCCTACAGAGATTCTTACTTTTCAAGGATTTACAATTTATCCGTACGCAAATCACAATTTCAATATTTCAGTCCAATCCCATAACAAATTTAATAATTCAATTCAACTACTTCACCTATTACTTGTCAATGATATATCCACAATTCAAGCAGATTTTAATCGATTCAACTATAAATTCTAAATTTCTAATTGTTATATAACTATTTCATATTCAACCATTTCTCATATATTATAACAAAATATCAGAAATAGTTATAAATAATGTATTAATTACATATTACTTACCTCGGTGCAAAATATAGGAATTTTGCAATTCAATCCACAATCTTTTCCTTTCCTTTATCGAGGTTGATTCCACGTCTTTCTTGATCTATAATAGAAAATTTAGCTTGTTTAATATTCACATTTATCAAAATAATCCTCGACTCAACTTTTGACAAAATTATAATTTTGTCCCTAAACATTTGTATATTTACATTTTTCCCCAAAGTTCGGAAATTAAATTTATTCCTTATTCTTATGTTTTATAACATGCGGAACACTTTTCCCTTCTATGGCAACATCAAATTCTCACTCTAACTCTTCCTTATGAACAATAAATATTTTTACCGATTATGTTATTTTGCTCAGTTTCACTTAAAATCGACTAGCAAAAGTTGTTTAACATAAATTCTAGCTTCATATTCTTCCATAAAACATCAAAATACATACATTTCACACATCGTTAATTTTTCAAATTTCAACCCTAGCTCAAAATAACAGTAGAAATATATAAACCGAGCTACGAGAATCTTAAAAATGCAAAGAACATTAAAAACGGGGCTAAAATGCACTTACAATCAAGCTTGAAAGTGGCCAAAACCCTAGGTATGGAGTCCTTCAAGTTTCAGCAGCAAGCAAATATGATAACCCCATTTTTTACATCTTTTTCCTATTTTAATTCTATTTATTTACTAAATGACCAAAATGCCCTTACTCAAAAAAAATTCTATTTCACTTATTTCTTGTCCATTTTTGTCCATCATTAACTAATGGTCTAATTACCACATAAGGACCCCTAATTTATAATTCCATAACAATTAAATACCTTTGTTGACACCATTTTTTTGATAAAACGGGGTCGACTTGGATTTTAAAAATGAAAATGAATATGGGAGTCGGCACCAATATTTTTTGATAAGGTGTGATTGGGCCACCTTGAAAAGTGGTTGTTTTTAATAAACAATTTAATTTTATTAAAACAACGATTTTGGTTCACGAAATTCAGAAAAACAGGTTCGGGAGTTGGTTATGTACGAGGAAGGATTAGCACCCTCATAACGCCCAAAATTGGTACCTAGTTGATTAATTAATGTCTTAATGTAGAAGATTGAAAACTTTAAAGATATTTAAAGTACGATCCTTAAAAAAAACTCGAATCACGTGGATTGAGATTTAAGAGGATATTTGGCAATTTGGTCAAACGAGAAATCGAAACCCAGCACGTTAGGGCACGTTTTCTCGAATTTCCAAATGCAAAATATTGCCTTAGTTTGAAATTTTAAAAGGATATTTGGCTATTTGGTCGAACGAAAAAATCGAAACCCAACACATTAGGGCACGTTTTCTCGAATTTCTAAACGCAAAATATTGCCTTATTTTGAAATTTTAATAGGATATTTGGCTATTTGGTCGAATGAAAAAATCGAAACCCAGCACATTAGGGCACGTTTTCTCGAATTTCCAAACGCAAAATATTACCTTACTTTGAAATTTTAGAAGGATATTTGGCTATTTGGTTGAACGAGAAATCGAAACCCAGCACATTAGGGCACGTTTTCTTGAATTTCCAAACGCAAAATATTGCCTTACTTTGAAATTTTATAAGGATATTTGGCTATTTGGTCGAACTAGAAATCAAAACCCAGCACATTAGGGCACGTTTTCTCGAATTTCCAAACGCAAAATATTGCCTTATTTAGAAAAATTTTCCTTTTTGAAGTATGGTGTTAATATGCATAATGGAACAATAAATATGATAATGTCAATAAAAATAATATGAGCAAAAACGAAAAAAAAAAGAACAAATCAATAATGTATAGACAATAACAATAAATAAAAACTAAAACATTAAAAAATATAGACGATAAATAAATGAACATCAAGTAAAAGAATAATAACAATAAATAAAATAGATAAAATTATAAAATATAAAAATATGTATATGTATATATATATAACAAAATTTGAAATAAAAAGATATAAATAAGTAAGTAATAACATCAATATACAATAGGACAAATATATTTAAAATTTAAATAAGTAAACATAAATAGAAGTATAATAATACTAATGATAATAATTAATAAGATAACAAGAATAATAAAAATGACTAATTTGAATTTTAAAACAGAGATTGGGGCAAAATCAGAATTAAAACAAAAAGGGGACCATTCTGAACACGTGCATAACATGGAAGGATCTAAATGGAAATTTTTGCTTTCCCTCCAAAACGCACAAGTTCATTAAGGACCAAATTGTGAGAAAGATGAAATTTTGTGGCAAAATTGAAGAAAATAAAATAAATAAAAAAGGGACAGGACCCAATTGTAAATAGCCTTAAAAGCGGAAGGACTAGGAGCGCAAATAAACCCCTTTTATCCAGAAACACGCGGATCCTAGGCGGTTCGGGTCGGGTCGGGTCGGATGTCCCCAAAACAATGTCGTTTTGAGGCCGAATGAAACAGGCCAAAACGAAGCCGTTTCTAGGTGCTATAAAAGTCAATTATTTTCCAAAAAACTTCATTTTTCACTTCTCTTTAAAAAAAAAACCAACTAAAATTCTCTCAAACATCTCCCCCTCTCCAAAAATACGGTGGCGGAGGTTGGAAAATTCCCCTCTCTTCCGACGCGACTTCTCGGCTCCTCGTACCCTTCCGGCGACGGCGAAAGGAGGTAAGAAAAAACTTCTTTTTTTCTATTTTTTGCTATTACGAAATAAAAAAATGTAAATGAAATAGAATCAGATCGAAAAAAAGACCTTTTATTGCTTTTTTCTTGAATATTTGTTTTCTCCCTTTTTTTGAATAGATTTTTTTTTCCAAAAAAAGAACCCCTACAATTTTGTTTTCTTAGGCTTTTATAGCCATTTTTACAAGATTTTTTAATGTTTGTTGTCATTTCTCTGACTCTTGCAGGCGCAAGTGGTGCAAGTGGCAGGCGAACAGCGGAGCAGGTGGCGGTGGGTGAGTCGGTGGAAGAGGGCAGATGTACCACTTACCCCGCTGATGTGACGACGGCGGCGGCACTAGGGTTTTATATTTTCTAAAACCCTAGTTTGACTCTTGACATTCGGGCTTGGGTCTATTGGGTTAGGTCTAGGTGGGGGCTGGTTTGTAAATTGGACTGGGCTGATTGGGTTTTGATAATTGGGCTAGGGTGTTGTGTTTAATTTTGTTGGGTTGTATTTTGGTCTTTTTAGGTTAGGTTTGTTAGGGGCCCGGGCTAAATTGGGCTTGTACAACCTTTAACAAATAAAACTCAACTTTTGTATTTTTTATAATTTAGTCCTTTTGACTAAATTGAGTGCCCAAACGTCAATTTTCGAATAGAATTTTCACGAAATCTTTTCCTTGAAATTGTAGACCATAAAAATATAGTAAAAATAAATTTTTCCTCTTCAGATTTGTGGTCTCAAAACCACTATTCCGACTAAGCCCTAAATCGGGTTGTTACAGCTTCGATGTTCAAGGCAAAGCATCTCCTTGATTGGACTTGATAGACGACATATTAGTCTATCAATCAATTTACTCATTTCCGATTAGACTAAGGACATGTTTAGGATCATCTACTAATATAAGTTGTCTTTTTGTATTACGATCCGACTACGTAATATTGCTTACTATTAGTTAAACATTCAGCAATTAGTGAGCTAATATTTTCTTCCATTTTACTTTGCATGCAAACACCATTGAGGACAATATACAAAGGGTAGTAATCTAGTTCATGAATAATTTGATTAAACAAATCTATTCGAAAAAATACTAGTGTACGTAGATAAAAATACTAAATTTAGGGCACCAAATCCAACACCTACCTCCGCTACCTTAGCTTACCACAACTACGGATTTCCCAAATTCACTAATTTGAACATTTCAAGGACAAAGTTTAACCTCTACAATCACTATCTTTTAAGTAGGCAAGATAGAGTCACTTCCCCTTAAGGTTTTCTACCCAAAACCTTGAGTAAGTCCTTACAATTTAGAGAAATAAAATTGAGAAAGAATTATCACCTTTAGAAGGTAGATATGCAAAAATCAAGCTCTCACAAAATACAAGACAACACTCGAAAGAATGAATTACAAATGAACCTACAAGTGTATGCAAGTGAAAATATGAATAACAAAGAGAAAAGATTGGAATTTTGCTCTTGATCTTTGTAAGCTTCTTTCTTTCGTGTTCTAAGTGTTCTTGTACTTTATTTATACCCTCTCTTGGATTAATAGTCATTTGATGTTGATAGAAATGGAATTGAGTCATTGGAGTCATTAATATAGGTATTAAATGCATTTGCAGGGCTAGAGGTATCGGTACCCAAGCTTTTGGGGACCGATTCCTTTGTTTCAAAATATGATCGTTGAGCCACAAATATTGCACCTCAACTGGGAGGGGTGCAGTACCTCACTATTAAGAGTTTTGTACCCTTGTGTCAATATGCTCATGTAACAGCTCTTTTTTCAGTGCTGTCAGAAATAGTGGTTTTGAGGCCACCAAATTTGACGAGTAAGTTCGTAAATATTAATATTTAATATTTACGAGTCAATCATGATTTTAAAAAGGTTTTTGATATAGTGATTTTTTTATATAAGCGAATTATTAAGTTCAAGTGGTAATACCCTAAGGTCAAGTGGTTTTAGCAACTGAGGTATCAATACCTCGTTTCTATAAACCGAGCTGTAAATATTTTTATAAATATTTATGGAGTGTTATTAAGGTGGTATTCATTTTTTGTTGGAAAACTTTAACGTTTCGATAGTTAATTAATTAAAAAGGACTAAATCGTAAAAGATGTAAAATTTGATCACTATTTGATTTGAGTGATTAAATGGTTAATTGAATAAAGGAAAAGGGACTTAAATGGTAACTATACTATTTAAGAATTTAATGGACGATTTTGGGAAATTAAAAGCATAAAATCTTAGATGATTATTAAAGGGACAGAATGGTAATTTGATAGTTAAATTAAATAAAATAAAACCAAAATGTTTTGTTATCATTTTAAGGTCTTCTTCACTAAATTTGAAAGGAGAAACCTCAATGGAAGTGAAGCTAGGTTCGACCATGGTTAAAGTGATGCATGTAAGTCCATTTTAGTCTCGTTTCTTTTAATTTTTATGTTTTTGAAATCGTTGCAACTAGGTTCAGCTAACTCGTACCTTCGATCTTGAAACTGTTAAAGATTTTGAATGTTTCCATTGATGAAAATGGTGATTTTAGATGTTAAATGATGAATTTACAATGTTTTTTATATTTAAAAGTATTTTATTAAGTGATTTTTGATAAATTTTTTGATTAGGGACTAAATTGTTAAATTAATAAAAGTACAAGGATTTAATGTGAAATTGTTGCATAAATGGGCTATTTTGGATACCATTAACATTCATATAAGCTCAATTTTGGGTAAAATTGGTTAATTTTCATATATTGGGCTTAGGGACTAAATTGAATAAAAGTAAAACTTTACGGAAATTTTATAAAAATGTTAAAAATGACTAAATTGTTTAAAATGAATTGTTTTTTTGTATAAATTAAGATATTGGATGAAATTATTAATTTAGATCAAGATCGTGGAAAATCAAGCAAAATGAAAAATTACCAAAATACCCTAAACTTTGGTATTTCTACAATTTAGCGAGTAAGTTGGTATGAACTGTATTCTATACAATTTTGATTAAATTTAATGTTAATACGTGATTATATTGTAATTAAATCAATAAATATCAGTATGCAATTTACCGTGTTATGAAACGACGTAAATCAAACGACGTACGATTACTACTGAGCCTCGTTTGAACATTAGGAATTCATAGGATACAAATAACATGTCATTAGGGTTTACATGATTTGGGTGCTGGTCCTAAACATCCTACCGATGGTTGAGGTTCGACATGTGTTGCAGATACTCTATAGCTCGTGTGAGCAACATCGTGTAGCTACGTTAGAACCCACAGCTCGTGTGAGTAGGCCCATTTTCACAGCTCGTATGAGTATACATGTACAGGAATTGACGGATTACAGTTATATGAGTTAGCACACTGTGTGCGAGCTATCCTGGGTAACCAACGGTATTCTAAATGGTTCAACAAACATTATTCAAAATGGTTTAAATGCACTAGCTTCTGGCTATGGTTAATGATATGCTTATGTCTCGTGTGTTATGCATTTGAAATGGGTGTGGAAAGGTAATGAAATAGTAAGTTCATACTTGAAGTGTAAAATGATGAAAAAGGGAATGATGAGTTGAATTAAAGTTGTTATTTAAGTTAAAGAAAGTAAATGCAATGGAAAGTAATGAAATGCAAATGAAAATAAGAAAATTTGAAAGAGTTTAAAGTTATTTAAAATCATACTTTACTAGGGATGATATGTATATGTGATGCTGTGGATTTAGGTAATTTGGGAGTTGTTGAATATAATTTCACAAATCTTGCGATATTGGTATAGGATTATTCTTGATATGTATAAATTTCATATTTGAAATGGATTGATATGACTAAAGTTTATACGAGCTTACTGAGAATTCATTGCTTACATAGTTGTCTTTCCTTTACATTTTAGATTATCAGAAGCTCAATCGTCTTGGAAGCTCGTCGGAGATCTATCACACTATCCAACAGTTATATCAGTAGCTTTCGATGTCTTGGTTAAGGTTATAATGACATGTATAGGTGAACTTATGGTTGATGATTAGTTGAATGTTAGTTGATGTGTTTGGCATGTATATGTCATTTCAGGTGATGTAGCCTTGGTACATTTGGTGCCTTGTTAATATGTGCTAATTTGATAACGTGTCAAAGCATGTTTGAATGACAAAGTGATATATGATGAATTGACCTCAATATGGTCAAGATATGGTGTACTTTTGAAAGGTTTTGAACTAGATATGACATGAATCTAATATGGTGTGGTGATTATATAGCAATTATGTTTTGTTTTGGCATGGAAACAAGTTAATTGATAATTGGATTGTGATTGAGGTGTCTTTTGGGCATATTGTTCATATGAATATGTACCTATTTCGATAGCTTGTTGTTGTATGGTTTGGTGTACTTTGGGATGCTTGATCACATGTGGTAAGTTGGTTATAGGTGTGTGCATGAATGGGTGAGAAAAAATGACTTATTTTTCGTCCACACGGTTAGAGACATGGGTGTGTGTTTCTGCCGTGTGTGACACACAACCAGGCGACACGGCTATGTGTCCCCTGTAGGTTTTTAAAGGTTGCATTTCGAGAGTTACAGGGCCTGACACACGGGCATGTGTGATAGAGGGTTCCGCGCAGACCAAGATCGAGTTGTCAAGTCATGGGAAACTTCTACGAAGAACGCTAAACACTTGGATCTGAAATGAAGCAGAAAGATCAAATCTTAGGATTTCCAGATCTGAAATAAAAACTCTAAAATAGCAAAGAATAAACCAAGAATCGAAAAACTTATTATTAGGGAATTCAGAAGTCAAGAACACGTGAATAAACTTCAAAGAAGTCTCTAATTTAACCGAATCTGTCAATTGCACCAAAATAGAAAGTTAATTCAATAGATCACAAAAAGAACAAAAATTGATTTAGAATGAGGAATCGTGTAGCAAGAAAGAGGGAAATTATGGATTAAGAATGATCTTTGATAATCAAGAACGATTATGAGCTTCCCAAATCGAATCTGAAAAGATTAACATCCAAAACAGCAAATCAAACTCCAAATCCCAGCAAACCGAATTTAAATTAGAATTGGAAGGAATAATCGGCAAGATCAATGGAAAAGATGAATTGATGCTCGATTCTTGCTACCAAGAAGGGTGCTGATCAGTTTCTTTAACGTTGAAGAAGGCTGGAAAACACAGCAAGAAAACATAAGAAGTTAGGATATGAAATCGGCACAAAACAGAAACTAAAAATAGATTAAACAGCAAGAAAATAAAGATAAAGTCCTAAGAAGCCTTGAGAACCTGAAAGATTCCACAACTCCCTTCAAACGGCTCTAATCTCCCCTCCAATGAAGATCAATGGCAAGAAGAAGGCTGAAGATGGCTCCCACAATAAAAAAAAGATTGTTAAAACTAATTCTAAAGAAAACTCAAGAGAAAATTCTTGAAGAACTCAAAGAGAATTTTCAGTCAAACCAAATCTGAAATTTTTAATGTAATTGTAATGTGTTTGACAATGTGGCCGGCCATGCCTATTAATAGGCCTTTTAACTATTTTCCTAATCTTATTAGGAAAACTAAAAAAAACCTTAATTAATAAATTGTGAGGGAAAATTCGGCCAAGGCATTTAATGGGCTGCTTGGGCCGAATTTTTACATATATAATAATCCCAAAGTCTAAAATTTAAACTAGGTATTTAAACAATTAAAATTTTACAAATTTGGCCACTTTGACAAATTGGCCTGATTTTCAACTAAGTCTCATTTAACTTTCTTGATTTGGGCTTGGACATCTTATTGGGCCTTACCTTCAAGAACTTGGGCTTGTAGTCCGTTTCCTACCGAACTTGGTTCGTTGATGCTCTTAACAGAGATCCAATGCGCCTTCGCTGCAAGATTCAGTTTCTTGGACCAAGATTTCTAAGATTTGAAATCTTGATTTTCTTGATTCTTGGAATCGCTCAAAACAGCAAAATTGGACCAATATTCGGTTTCTTGATTTTCTTGAAAACAAGAAAGTGAATCTTGATTTTCTTTTTCCTTCGTATACGCATCTAAGGCCTTGCTAATGACGTCTTGAATGGTTCCATTTAGTTTCGTTCGCATTTGCTTGACCTTTGACCTCGTTATTGGGCCTTGTGGTAGTTTGAGCCCATCACGTTCTTGAGCTTGAGTTGGGCCTTTGTGACTTCTATCAGTGTGGCTTGGCCGAGTGACCCAAATCAGAGAGTTACACTGGCACGGACACGGGCTGAGACACGACCGTGTGTCTCTATTGCGAATGTCCATACAACTTGGCCTAGCCACATTGGCTGAGACATGGCTGTGTGCCTGAGTTGTGTGAGTCAGACGGCCTAGCCACACGGCCGTGTGACCCCTGCAGTTTTGAAAACTTTCACTTTTTCCTGAAAAATTCTATATGTTTCCTATTTAGTCCCAAATTGTTTCTAATGTGTTTTTTTGGGCCTCGAGGGCTTGTATATGGGACAATATGTAATTGATTGATTTTGCTATGATTGATGTAGTGAATTGAATGTTTAAAATTTTTGATAGTTTTGAAACGTGAACTCCGATAATGCTTCATAACTCTATTCCGACGACATTTATTGGTTAGGGGTGTTACAACTCACAACCTCCTAGGTACGACACCCTTTGCCAAAAGGGTTTGATACCCTTAAGGCAACAGGCATACTACCTCCTTGGTACCACACCTTTTTAGCCAAGGTACCGCACCTAACTTGGGTGTTTGTTGAGAAATTATTTTTCAACTAAAAATGAAACTTGAAAATAATTTTAAAAACTTTATTTTACTAAAATTGATTTAGATTGGGTTTGTTATATCAAAACATTAGAAAACCAAACTTAACAATCTCCCCCTTTTTGATATAACAAAACTTAGAAAATTTGCTTTTAAGAACTTCCCTTAATCAAAGATTACTTTCAATTTGTGAATCCCCTTTTAAAGCACTATTTGAATACAAGATGAACAAATTCAAATTTTAAGGATTTTCCTTTTGAAAGCTAATTTGAAATCCAATATAAGTTTTGATGCTTGGACAAATTGAAAAAAAAATACATTTGTCTAACATAATTCGATTTGAATTTGAATGTTCAATGTGCATATTTTAATCCTTTTTCTCTTATATAAAAATTAGAAAATCAAAATGGTGGTCCATTTTAAAGAAACAAATGAGCACAAAGCATACTATCAAGATGAAGTTAAAGTAAGCATTGAAAATGACTTATAATAATAGTTAAAACATAATAAAACATTCAAAGAATGGTAACGATCATGCAAGATAAAATATCCAAATGAAAGTCATGAAAACATCATCCAAATCAAGCAGAAAATATCCAAAATAGCTAATTCATAAAGTTTGCCAACCAAAAGAAAAGACTAAGGCTTCCAACACAAAATAAATCCAACCATAACCAAGTAGTGAAAAACAAGCATAATCACAATAAAATCAATTGTTCATGATAGGTGGATGAGATGGAGGATGAAAATGAGTCTTAAAAGTTGTCATATGCTCTTCTAGAGTGGACATCCACCCCTCAAAAGAAGCAACAAAAGAGTTGAAGAGAGTATCAAAGTGTACAGAGATGGTGTCCAAGAGAGTACCAAAATGGGAATGAGTGCCATTAAATGTAACTCGTAGTGACTCCAGAAAAGTGAATGTGCGAGGTGAGGTAGGAGTTGTATTCTGTGGAGTGTCATCATTCGTAGCCTTATCTTCCTCGTGCTCAGGATGTTTTTCTTATGCACCAACTTGGTGGAGACCACCTTGTGATGGACTGACTTGTGAGCTACTTTGAACCTTGGGAGGCTTGACCTATGAACTGCCGATAAAAGAATCGTTGCAACTTCGAGGAGTCACACCATTAATGAAACTCAATATGGGAGGATCTAGATCAATATCAACATTGATACTATGCTCCTAAAAAATGAGAGAGAGAATGATACCATACTCAAAGGAGAATTTGCTCGTGCAAGGCTTTTTAATGACACCAATCATATGAAGGAAGATAATAGCCACAAGGTTTAATCTAAGCTTGGTTTTGACACAATGGATAAGCCAATAATTTGTTAGATGGATTGTGGCATGTTTGTGGGTTGGTTGATTTTTCAAGCATTTATCAATTGAAGAAAGGGGCAAATTACATATAAAAGCCCTTTTTTAAAAAATTTACCGAAATGGGCCTGGTAAATAATTATTTACCGGAATGGCCTTATTTCCCCGAAAGCACGTCCATGTCAGCGCGATGTTAGGGGACGTGGCAGGAAAACGCGTCCCTGAGGAAGCGTTTTGCCTAGTGGACAGAAATCGCTCCCGCAAGGGCGCGCTTTATGTCTAAGTAGGCAAAACGCTTCCTCAAGGACGTGTTTTGCCCGTGTCTCCTGTGATTAGGGTTTTGGGTTATTAGTTTAGGGTTAAGGTTAGGTTTTTGGTGTTTTTAAGTTTAGCGCTTTAGAGAAAAAATTAAATAAATAAGGGATTAGAGTTTAGGGTTTGTCAATTAAATTAATTATAAAATTTTCAAAATTGGATTAGGTTTCGTGTTTATTGTTTTTAAGAAAAAATTAATTAAATTAGGGTTTAGGGTTACTTGAGTAATTTAATTAAATTTTTTTAAAAAATTAGATTAGGGTTTAGAGTTAAGGGTTTCTAAGGAAAAATCAAATAAATTAGGGTTCAGGGTTACTTGAGTAAATTAATTATAACTTTTTATAAAATTAGATTAGGGTTTAATGGTTAGGGTTTTTAAGTAAGAACTCAAATAAATTAGGGTTTTGGGTTTAGGGTTACTTAATTAAATTATTTGTTAATTTAAGGAAGCTCCCACGTGGATGCACTTTTGCTACAGTAGCTCCTGAAAAATTAATTTTGAGTAGACGTTTCTGAGCAAATAGTGTCAAAAACGCTTTAAGCAGGATGCTTTGTCAGTAGAAGTACTAAAAGAAGCTCCCACGTGGATGCGCTTTTGCTACAGTAGCTCCTGAAAAAATACTTTTGAGTAGACGTTTCTGAGCAAATAGTGTCAAAAACGCTTTAAGCAAGATGCTTTGTCAGCAGAAGTACTAAAAGAAGCTCCCACGTAGATGCGCTTTTGCTATAGTAGCTCCTGAAAAAATAATTTCGAGTAGACGTTTCTGAGCAAATAGTGTCAAAAATGCTTTAAGCAGGATGCTTTGTCAGCAAAAGTACTGAAAGAAGCTCCCACGTGGACACGCTTTTGCTACAGTAGCGCATGTTTGGCCTGAGGCTATAAATGATGCAAATTTTTTTCTCAGATTGCATAAGTTACAGAAAAAAGTTTAGAGAGGCTAAGAAGGATAGAAATTGAAGATGAGTGAACGTATTAGTGCTGTTATTTACTATGATGGTGAGGTTTGCCACACCAAGAACGGTGTTGTTTTTTTATCGAAGACTACGGTGCGACTTGTTTTTAACCAGAACATAGATTTGACAGAACTTCGTAAAAGAATTAGGCGTAAAATATTTGGAACGATGGCAATGAAAGTTCTGTCTATTACGTATCAATTTTGTTCTTCTGTTGATCTGGTGAGATATGACTCGTTCAACATAAAATGTGCTCGTAGCTTGGAAGAAATGGTGCAGACTCATTTCGCTAGTGGAGCACCCTATATTGAGTTAAATGTACAATTTACATCGCCAAAGGATGCACTTGCGACTGGTGTTTGAGAGGTATACACGACCCCTGCCCGACACTCGGTTAGTGGGTTACAAAACACGGAACAACCCATGTTTGGTAGCGGTGTGGAATACACAACCCCTGCACGACAGTCTATCGGTGGATGGGACATGCACCTCGGTGGGTCGATGTTTGATGCTGGAAATACGTACTGGGGAACAGCATCAACTTCTAGTGGTTGGCAATCTACATCCAATTAGGGACGTTATGAAACGCCTAGAAGAAGGGATGATGTACTCCCTACGACGTCTATTGGTGAGGGGACCTCGTACGTTACAGATGATGGTGGGTTAGAAGATGACTCCAATGTGGATCCACCTCAAGAGCCCGGGCCCGAAGGTGTAGAATTTGCATTATTCTCTGAACCGGAGCCTATTCCAACTGAACCTGAAGATGTTGAAGGGGGTTCAGATGAAGAAGAAGATCCACGATTCAGGGCATACTCACCTCCAACCCACATGCATAATGTCGATCTGTCTGCAAATGATGAGTTGGAGTTTCTAGATCTACCACACCAGTTGCGTGATCGTACAAGTTCGGTACTGGATTTGGGTGAATTTGAAGTTGGTAATCAATTTTCCAACAAGGATAGTTTTATTGGTGCTTTGAAACAACATAGCATCAATAACGACGTTAAGTACCACGTCGTTAAGTCCAAAGCTGATAAGTTTGAGGCGAAATGTGCAGTGCAAGACGGTACATGTTCATGGAAAATCTATGCCTCTTTGAGGAAAAGGACAGGGTTGTGGGAGATTAAAAAGTACAAAGGTCCATATACATGTGCTGCAGGTACAGTATTTAGGGTTTCTGAAGAATACTGTTATTATGTAATGTTACATTATTTAATGTACTCCGTTTATAGGTATTTCATAAGATCATCCCAATATGGATCCAGCTATGTTAGCTAGCTTGATACTACCCACGGTGAAGGCAGATCCCAGGACTTCAGTGCTAGTCTTAATTGCCAATATTCGTAGCCAAATGGGGTACACGCTCTCTTACCGCAAGGCTTGGATAGCTAAGCAGAAGGCGTTGGAGAAGATGCATAGTGGGTGGGACACTTCATATAATGAAATATGGCAGTGGTGTCAAGTGCTAGAAATATACTTCCCAGGTTGCATAACAGACCTTCAAATGGAACATGCGTACTACAACGACCGATTGCTACGTGGATACCAAGTGTTCAAATGCCTGTTTTGGACCTTTAAGCATTGCCGAGACGTATTTCCATACTGCAAGCCATTGCTACAAATTGACGGTACCTTTATGTTTGGTAGATATACCAATCGGCTATTGGTAGTAGTGACACAGGATGGCAGTGGGAGAATTCTTCCACTTGCGTTTGCAATAATACCGTGGGAGTCAGCTGATGACTGGGATTTCTTTCTATCTAGGTTAAGGAGGCATGTGTGCCCCCAACCTAATTTATGTGTTATTCGGATCGGGGCACCGACATACTAGCTGCAATTGATCGACAGGGAAGCTTATGGCAGCGCACACTCCATCGGTATTGCCTAAGGCACATTGCTTCGAACTACTATAGGCAATATCCATCTAAGACTGAACTACGACAAGTGTCCAACATGGGTATTTAGTCTCTATTAATATAATTTCGTTTGTCATTTTAGATTTATTCTAATTGAAAGACTGGTATGTAATATTCGCTATAAACTTATATTGGCAGGGTATGAAATAAATAAAGATCGTTTTCATGAGATATTGGCAGTTTTGCGTTCAATTAACGGCGAAGGCGCTGACTACCTTTGTAACATACCTTTCGAATAGTGGGCACAAGAATACGATGGCGACCTACGATATGGTCATATGACCTCAAACTTGGCTGAATGCATAAATTCTATTCTAAAAGGAATGCGCCATCTACCGATAACATCGGTTGTGCGAGAGACATATTTTCGTTTGACAGCGCTATTTCCAAAGTGAGCAGTGAGTTATGTAGGCCAGATGCAAGGAGGTAATGTACGGTGCAGTAAGGTAGTGAAAGAAATTAACAAGGCCAAGGCGCCGACGAACACCATGCACACAGTGTGTCACGATCGAGACAACTTATTGTTTCGCATGACAGAGTTTGACAGACCACACCAAGGTGTTATTGGCGGACAATATCGTGTACACTTACGAAATAGGACTTGCGACTGTGGGATGTTTGACGCACTTCGTATCCATGTGCTCATGTAATTGTAGCTTGTCAGAATCTCCGTTTGGATCCGCTGAGCTATGTCGACGAAGTGTACAAATTAGAAAACATGTACAATGTCTAGAGACACGTATTCCCACCAGTCCCAGATCAACGTAAGTGGCCGTCTGTATCGCTTGCTCCCTTTAAGATGTTAGCGGATAGAGAATTGCATCGCAAACCAAAGGGTCGACCTTGCTCGACTAGAATACGTAACAATATGGATATTCGAGAAACAGCTAGTCAACAGAAGTTGTGCGATGGTGTAGGAACCTAGGCTATACAAGCCGATAATGCCCAAATCGCAATAGTTGAACGTTATTGTAAAAAAATTGTATTATTGATATTTTTTTAAATTGAAAATTGGTACAAATATTCAGAATATTGACTTATTTAAAAGAAAATCTATTTTATTAAAAATATTAAAGTAAATTACAATTACTTTATTCAAAACAATGTTTTATTTTATTAAATGAAATAATATAGAAATATTCAACATATTGCCTTATTTAAAAGAATTTCTATTATATTAAAAATCTATAAGTAAATTTCTATTTTAGTACATGAAATAATATAGAAGAATTTCTATTTTATTACATCAAATAATATCAAAATATTCAAAATGTTTGTACAAATAAAAATCAATCTCCGTGCCCGTCGGATTCAGTGCCATAGGGCGGTCGTCGGTTACGCACTGGATTCCTCTTTTGTCCAGCTTCCGGCGGGGATTCTGGTTCCTCCGGTAGGGGATCTGGTTGTCGGTATTGGGACGATGAGCCATCTTGATAGAATAGTGACTGTGGAGGTGTTTGCATCACCAACGGAGAAGCTGTTTGAAACCCATACGGTGATGGGGTTTGGTAAAAAAAGAGCTCCCCGACGGCCCTTCTTGCGATCCCTCGTGTGACGCTAGCCTATACATCAGCGATTCACTCGGGGTAATCGAAAATGGAGATGAACCGAGCCATTGACTCCAACCTGCCATAGGATTAGAAAAATGAAACATATAAGGGTTAGGGTACATAAAAGGGCAAGGATGCGCACCTGGCATCATCTAAAAAGGCTGTGTCGTGGGTATCATCAGTTGAACTGCTGGGTCGGGTGATTGTGTTGGTGCTGTTGCTGTGCCTGGTGATTGTATGGGCGATGATGATGGCCGGGTGAATGCCTGGGCCTCGTTGATGGGCTTGCATCATCATCCCTTCTTCTTGGATTTAAAGGGCCACGTCATTCCCTTTGGACACGCAATTGCCGCTCTCTTTCCTCTGCCGATAGTAAATACGGCTTGCCATGGATCCTAAACCATGGCATGTATTCTGACACGCATGCTAAATTTGGAACGATGATCGGTTCCTGAGTTGGTATATAATCATACTGATCTTCCCACATATGGATGTAGTATGACCAAAATCTCGGCTAATTCGTATGCAATTGACGTAGGTTGATTTTGTGATGATCATCCAACACCTCAGGTACCACGGGAATCGGTTGTCGGAATCCAAATTACCGTAAGCTCTGTCCGACTGGTGCATCTCCACAGTCACAAAGTTGACCAATGGGACTTTCACATGCCAAGCGTTTGGATTTTGGAAGTACTCATCCGGAATTACTACCCGAATTGTCGGATCCTCGTATGGTGTCCATTGAAACTATATGACCATGATGAAAATATTAGTTATATACGAAATGCTAAATACCAATCGACTATCTCATGATGGAAATATCTATTTTATTTCATACTTGTGCTTCCGACCGTTGGTCTAATAGAAGGCGTATATCTTCAAGACAGGTAGGTAATCGAGCATAACTTGCCGGATGGTTCCACCTAATTAAATAAATTTTTAGCATTAGATTATATTTTAAATCTACAGAATAATTGTACAATCTAATATAAAATATACCTTGTTATGAGTGGGAATGTATATGAGTGGTCCACTTGAGGACGTAAAAATGGAAAGCGAAACTGTGCCCATGACTGCAGTAGTGACAGGCAACCTCCGATTTTCACTTTATTTGGTAGTGTCGCCCCGCACATCTCCCGGTACAATGTTGCCAACATGGCAGACCCCCAACTAAATTCACCAGTTGCTCGAAAATCAACGAGTTTCAGCAGCTATCTTAGATGTACGAGGTTTCGTGACAAGTCCGACATTAGATAACCTCCAATTATCTGAAGAATGTATGCCCAAGCATATCAGATTCTTTCTAGTTTGGTTGAATCATCATCCGGATCCGGGAACGTGTCTTGTAACCAGCCCATCTTGATCCGACCTCTATTAATATTCTCCGGAATAGCGCCCAAAAGCTTGTAGCATACCGCTCCCCAATCACCAGATTGAACAGACCCGGTGACTGCGTACCCGTCCACCGGCAATCCCAATTGCAAATTGACATCTTCCAATGTGATAGTGCACTCTCCACATGGAAGATGGAATGTGTGCGTCTCGGGTCTCTACCTCTCAATCAACATACTAATAAGTTTCGGGTCCAACTTGCATCCCCGGCTTACCATTGCCACGTGCCAAAAACCCGCCTCCTGCAGGTAAATCTCTACCAACGGTGATGGAGGACTATGCATATTACAGATATAGCATTACAATATCCGATCTACAGATTTTTATAACAAATAATAAAATAATAATTATTTAAAATTGCATAAATAAAAAATTCATAAATAATATTTAAAAATTAAATTTAACACTTACCATTTTCATTTGTTCGACGGATATGTGCTTGTCATCAAGACGAATCAATTCTCCGGCCATTGTTAAATTGGTACAAATTTTTACAAATTAAAAAAATTCAAAACAAATAAAATTTAAAACTTTTTTAAAAATAATTAAAAAATTAAAGCTCTTTTAAGTAGGAATTTGAGAGGAATTTGAGAGGAAATTGACAGGAATTTGAGAGAATATTAGAGAGAAATTGAGAGAAAGGATTTATTTGTGAAAAAAATGAAAGGGGGTTTTTATAATTTTTTTTTACCGTTGGGGGGTCACCAATGGTAAAAAAAGTAGTCGTTGCTACTGTTCACGCGTGGGTAAAACGCGTCCCCAAGGGAGCGCTTACGTGGCAAGAACATGCGTCATTGAGGGAGCGATTTCTATCCATGTAGGCAAAACGCTTCCTCAGGGATGCGATTCCTGCCACGTCCCCCGACATCGTGCTCACGTGGATACGCTTTCAGGGAATTGGGCCATTCCGGTAAATAATTATTTACCGGGCCCATTTGGGTAAATTTAAAAGAAAAGGGCTTTTATATGTAATTTGCCCTAAAGAAAGTGATCATGTAGCTCAAGGGGATTTGTAATGCCCCAAAATTTTAATTTTGGGTATTGTGAATGTGTGACACAAAATATCTGTTTACTTTAGTGGTTATGTGTTCTGGGTGTGTTTGGGAGGTCCCAAGTTCAAGCCAGGACTTGGACAAATTTTGGTATTTTTATGAATAAGCCCTATCTTTGGTCAGTAAGCTTTTAAGTAAAAGTTGGCAAATAATTAACAGAATGGGCCTGCTGGTCTGGTGGATAAGTGGAGTGTTGGTGTGAAGCAGGTCCTGTGTTCGAATCTTGGCGTGGGCATTATTTTTGCTCGTGCCTCCAGGAGAGTTTGAGATGGACTAAAAATCTGAGTAGTGGATTTAGTGAGGAGTTTGATGGAGAGAAATAAGGGATTGGGGTTCTTCTTTTTTTCCCCAAAATCCCTCCACCCTCTTGCCATTTTTCTCTTCATTGCTGCTGAATTTTTGCTTTCTTTCACCCTTCATCTTCTTTATTTTTCTGTTCCCACTCTACCTCGTGTCGCTCCACGTTTGTCTGCAATCATTCGGTAAGGTTTAGATAAGTGGTTTCTTTCCATTTGTTAACTTTCTTCTAAAGTGTTTTGTTTCTGCCAATTAAGGGAGGATTCAAGGGCTCGTAATCAATAGGTTAAAACCTCGATAAAGTTCGATTTGGGATCATGTTATATGAGATTAAATTAGTGTTATTTGTTCAATTATAGGCTTTGGAGTGCTCGGGGACTGTTTTAGCATCAAACGAAACTAGGTGTGTACCCGAAACGCAGAAAATAGGATTCAACGAAAAGCTGAAATTGCTTGATGTTTGGACAGAAATAGTAGGGTAATTTTGAAAAATCACCATAAATTGTGGAAATCAGATTAGAGGATGAACAAAACATGGAATTAAATCTTATTGAGTCTAGTTTCTTATAAAAGAAATGGTGTGAGTAATGAAATTGTAAATCGTGAGATATAATAAGTTTTGTTAGACAAGGTCAGAATGAACCATGATTCCTCTGTTCTGACTTTGGAAAATCATCAAAAATTGGAGAAAAATAATTAGGGGTTAAAATTTACATGTTTAAATTATTAATGAGTCTATTTTCAATAGACCTTAATTTGGAATTTTGTAGCTTAAGATATAAATAATTTAGTAATAGTGACTCAAGTAGACAGCTTTGAAGGAACATATAAGTAAATAGTGAAAACATATATGAATATTTAGCTAACACAGGTTACATTAAAAATGGACCACGCGGCCAAGGCCAATTTGGGCCGAGTGGGCCACATAGGCGTGTCGGCCCAACAAGCAGTCTACATGGGCGTGTGAACCCATTTTCACTGAATTGATTGCTAAGGTTGCACAGGTCGCCCAAGTCGACTATGAACCTACTGTAGGGTCGGTAAGCATCACTTAGACCCCTAATTGTACGAACTGACTTTTTGATTTATATATGTGTTGAGCATCATGGTAGTATGCTTGTCTACTGAACAAGTTATATGTACTGTGTTGAAATGCCGGTAGTCCCATGGCGCAGTAAAAATTAATATAAAAATAATTCTAGCGATCCAACCCATGCATCCATGTGCGAGGAACGAATCGGGGTGAAATAATGGTTTCAAAATTACCGAAACTTCAATCTGAGTAGACAACGACGCCTCGGCAACGAGAATTCTGATCTACTATTGAACCAAGCCGCAACCTTTTATGATTCCGACCTCTACGTAATCCACCTAGTTTGACAATGAACGGAAGAAATCTCCAAAACTGTTTTGGAGAATACTTTTCTTGATGATTGCTAGACCTCACAAGCAAAGTTTTTTTTTAGGGTTTCTTTAAAACTCTCTTTATCTCACCCTTTTATAATTGGTATATATATAATGAATCATAATTCATAAAATTTTTATTCGAACATAATAATCATAATAAAAAATAAATAAATATAATAATGTTTTTAACCGAAAATTATAATTGTATTAAATATAACAAGAATTTCGGTAAACTATATTTATTTAAATTTATATATGAACCAAATCCATATATTAATAGAACTATGTTCTCATTATGTATACAACATCCTTGTACATATAATATGTTCGATATTTGATTTTCCAATTAAGTTAATTCTATAATTAATTTAATTCATGTGACAACCAAACACAATACCAACTATGTTTTATTTCGTTCATTTCAACCATAGGGTGTGACGCTATAGGTTCTTGTAACGTTAGCAGTAATACTAGAACGATTCTAATGTTACAAACAATGAGTGGCATCTAGGAATGCATCAGTGCTACCTAAGTTGCAAGAAGTCATGATTCGACACAACCTTTTTGTGATTAACCTTTCATGCATTAATCCTTAAGTTCTTTATCTCTGGAATGGACACAAGTCATGGAATAGTCACACTTGCATAGTCCATCCCATGTTCCTTGATATCTTGAGTAGACTATGATATATAAATAAGTATGACATCTCATATCAACTTGTTTGAGGATGACCATGCATTTCTAGTCTCACTCAATCAAGTGGCCTAAGATATTACTCCCATTATGTAAGAGGGACTTATCCTATATTGATCAACCATATCCCTCTACATAGGTTGTGGTATATACAACATTAGCCTTTATAGAACAACCAATTACGGTGTACGTTTGACTGTGTCAAAATATACAACTCACGATGTTGGGATAATGATGATCTCAAGTCTGAGGATCATATACATATTAATCACTATGAATAATGTTGTGACAATTACATAATAATCTAAGAAACATACTCATAGCGGGTCAATCCAATATGTTGTTCTCTAACACACATATTTGTGCATTGATTTTGACACTCCATATCAATGACAACTCTTTATCATCAATCAACTACATGTTAGTCTTAATGCATTATTGTTGTCCTAGTCAACAATAATATTTGACTAAGGATGTTTTAGGAATAATCATATTATTCTCAGGACATTATTATAAAACAGTTTATTTATACACACAAAAAAGAAACTGAAATAATAATGGCAACGCCTTATATTAATAAACATGGTAAATCAAGTATGTTATTACAACCATCTCATGATTGATCTTTGGGCATACTCTTACAATCTCCCACTAGCACTAAGACCAATCACTCATATATCTAATACCAAGCGACTTAGTGTGTAGATCATGCTTCTGCTGTGTAAGAGGCTTGGCCAGGGGATCAGCAATGTTATCATCTGTAGGTACTCTACATATCTCTACGTACCCTCAATCGATAATCTCTCGAATAAGATGGTAGCGCCTAAATATATGTTTGGATCGCTGGTGAGATCTGGGTTTTTTAGCTTGTGCAATGACTCCATTGTTATCACATCGGAGTTCTATAGCATTTGATATGCTAGGCACAACCCCTAGTTCAGTAATGAACTTTTTGATCCAAACCGCTTCCTTTGCTACCTCACTAGTTGCAATATACTGGCCTCTATTGTAGAATTGGCTACTGTACTTTGCTTTGAACTCTTCCAGCTCACAGCACCACCATTAAGGCAAAACACAAAACTTGATTGTGATCGAGAATCGTCCTTGTCGGTTTAGAAGTTGGCATCAGTGTAAGCTTTTACACTTAACTCTTCCTCACCTCTATATATTAGGAACGTATCATTAGTTCTTCTTAATTACTTAAGGATATTCTTGACTGTGGTCCAGTGACCTTCACCGAGATCTACTTGGTACCTGCTTGTCATACTTAAGGCATATGAGACTTCTGGATGGGTACATAACATGGCATACATGATAGATCCAATAGCGGAAGCATATGGAATTTTACTTATGCGTTCTCTCTCTTGTGGAGTTGAAGGACACATTTCCTTCGAGAGTGAAATACCATGTCTCATAGGTAGGAATTATCTCTTAGATTCTTCCATACTGAACCTTTTCAGTACTTTATCTATGTATGTACTTTGGATTAGACCTAGTAGTCGTCTTGATCTATCTCTATAGATCTTGATTCCTAAGATGTAAGTGGCTTCGCCCAAGTCATTCATAGAAAAACAACTTCCTAACCAAGTCTTAATAGACTGCAAGGTAGGTATGTCATTTTCCATGATAAGTATGTCATCCACATACAGTACCAAGAATGTGATAGTGCTCCCACTAACTTTCTTGTAAACACATGGCTCATCTTCACTTTTGATAAAACCAAACTCTTTGGTTGCATCGTTAAAGCAAAGATTCTAACTTCGAGAAGCTTGCTTTAATCCATAAATGGATCTTTGTAGCTTACATATCTTTCTAGCATCCTTTGGACTGACAAAACCTTCAGGTTGTGTCATGTACACATCCTCTTCAAGTTTCCCGTTAAGGAAAGCTGTTTTGACGTCCATCTGCCAGATTTCATAGTCATGAAATGTAGCTATGGTGAGGAAGATCCTGATGGACTTAAACATAGCTACAGGAGAAAATGTTTCATCATAGTTAACACCATAAATTTGGTGAAAACCTTTAGCGACTAATCGCCCCTTGTATGTTTGTACATTACCATCCATGTCGGTTTTCTTTTTGAAAACCCACTTGCACCCTATAGGTTTAACCCTTTCGGGTGGGTCAATCAAAGTCCATACTTGGTTTTCATACATGGGATCCTTCGTGAAAATTTCGTTCAAAAATTTCGACGTATGGGCACAATTTAGCCAAAAGGACTAAATTGTAAAAAGTGAAAAAGTTGAGTTCTACATGTTAGAAGTGTCCAATTGTTATGAAATTTTAAATTAGAGGTCCTTAAATGGTAATTAGACCATTGGTTAACTTGTTGGACAAAAATGGACAAGAGATAAGTGAAATAGGAAATTTTTAAGTTGGGGGATTTTGGTCATTTAGTAATTAAAAGAATTAAAAAGGACAAAATAGCAAAAAAATTGTCCATCTTTTCCATGGTGGATGAAATCAGCAAGGGGGAAGCCATATTTAGGGTTTTCAAGCTTCCAAGTGCCATAGTAAGTGATTCCAAGCCCCGTTTTTAATGTTCTTTACGTTTTTAGAGTCACGATAACTTGATTTAGCTTATTCTAGCAATAATTTAACCTAGGGTTCATATTTGGAAAAATACCCATAGGTCAAATGTGTTTATTTTGATGTTTTATGGTAGAATATGAAGCTTAAAATTATGTTAAATAACTTTTGCTAGCCAATTTTAAGTGAAAACGAGTAAATTAACACAATAGGTAAAAATACCTAATGTTCATAAATAAGTGTTAGAGTGAGAAATTGATGTTGCCATAGAAGGGAAAAATGTTCAGCATATCATAAAACATAAGAAAAAGGAATAAAGTATAATTTCTGAGCCTAGGGGAAAAACCATAATTTTGTGAAGCTTTAGGGGCAAAAATGTAATTTTGCCAAAATGTGATTTTTGGACTGGATTGAATAATGTGAGTGTTAAATAAGTTAAATGTGTTATTATAAGTCAAGAAAGACAAGGAATTGACTTTGATTAGTGAAAAAGAAAAAAAAAGTGGGAAATTTTCCGATTGAACATTCGGAATAAAAAGGGATACGAATGAAGTGATAGAAATGATCACATGTGTGGCATGGACTGTGTGTAGGCCACTATGTGAAAGTGAAAGTGATGGTCACGTGTGTAGTACTATGTGCAGGCTACTACATGTACCTGAATGATAGGTCGCATGTGTTGTACTATGTGCAGGCTACTATGTGTACCGGATAGCTTCGATCACGTGTATATTACTATGTGCAGGCTAATAAGTGTATTGGATAGTGATGGTCACATGTGTAGTACTATGTGTAGGCTACTATGTGAACTCGTATAATTAATTATAAGGTGGTTACTATGTGCTGATCCCACCGGATATCATTGATTACAAAAGGTGGTTGCTGTGTGTTGAATCCACCGTGTATCTATTATTATTCCGAAGTGTTCATCAGGAAATTGACTAAGTGAAAATACATGAGATCATGTAACGATTAAGTGTGATTGAATGATGAATATATGTGTGGAATTGAATTGAATAATGATTGAAAGTGAAAAAGTGAAATTATGAAAAAGTAAAATTAGCAAGAAAACAATTTTGGACAAGAATAATAGTGTGAATTTGAAAAATCACCAAAAATGGTAGAAATTGAATTAGAGAGTGAATAAGATATTAAATGAAATTAAAATGAGTCTATTTTTACATAAAAGAAACAGAGAAAGCAAAAGAGTTATATATTTTGAGATATTTGAATTTTAGTGAGGCAGGGTCGGATTGATTTTAGAATCCCCTGCTCGACTTTGGAAAATAATTAAAAATTTTAAAAAACTGATTATTAGTTACAATTTATATTCTTAGAATCCTTAATGAGTCTATTTTCAAAAGAAATAAATGGAAATATCATCTGAATTTTGTAGAATGAGATAATTCATTTTTAGTTAGCAGAGATCAGAGATGTTGAACGTGAAACAAGGCTGACTTTAAAGAATAAACTATACTAATTTGCTAAGCCAAAAATTCTGAAAATTTTATGGTAAGAGGATATGTGAGTCTAGTTTTGGGGAAAATTAACAGAACTTAATTTGGAGCTTTGTAGCTCCGGATAAAAATAATTTTGTGACTGTAACTCGATTAGATAGCTTTGAATTTAAATATAAGTGAATAGTGAAATTATGTATAATGCTATTTAAGCATGTTATATACGTAAAGGATGTGGGATGGAGAGGAGGAGGAGGATAATAAAGTATATGAATGAAGTGTGTATAATTGGTTAAATTTCTTATTATAGTGCATTACTGGTCATGGTAAGCTCATGAGAGAAAATAAAGTTTCATAGCATATGCGTGTGGTATATTTAGCATGAAATGATGTCATGAGTGACTCATGAATTAACTCATGTTGCTAAGTTGATGCATAATTATAGTATTCAAATATATACATATTTGTAATATTTTGCTATGTGATTCGGAAAAGGGGAATAAATAGCATACTGAAAATTCAGCCATGGTGCTAGTTTATGTTAAAGGAGTGTTTTATGGCATATCTTAAGTAATGAATGTTATGAATTTTGAGATTAATTTGCTATTCAAATAAATGACAAATGAATTGTTTGCGTATTCGTAATTTTGACATATGCTTGGTATATGAAATGTAATAATATATGCTTGAATAAAATTTAAGTATTCGAATGACATGGATTTGATGGTGATAAGATTCGAACATTGAATTCATGAAGCATAGGTGATGTATTATTGTTGTGTGATAGCTTGGTTCGAGAAATTGGTTAGGTAAATGGTAAGTGAAAGCATTTATGGATATAGAAGAAAATTTAGAGTGAATATGAAATTTAGCTCAATTAAATGATTTAATCAATTAAACATTGTGTATACCAGAATGTGTTAGTAAAATACATATTCGTAAATTGACAATCAAAGTTCGTTAGTGATATATGAGAGTAACATGAAAATATTTATGATTGTGATTAATATTGATTCAGACTTAAAGTAGATTCTTCAATATTGGATTGATTTAACGGATATATTGAGCATATGAATGGGTATGTATTGGGCCTCGTAAACCCTAACTAGTGACTCAAAGATAATAATTTGAAAGTTTTTAATTTAGATAAAATTTTATAACTCGGTTTAATATGTTTATAAGTGTATTTATTCTGGTAATGCCTCGTACCCTATTCCAGCGTAGAATATGGGTAAGGGGTGTTACAATGTGACATCACCAGATTCGGCCCTAATGTTTAGGCTGGGTTTGGGGTGTTACATTCAATGGAAATGGTTTTAACGCGATGACTCAGTTTTCAAACACCCTATCATGTGACATCGCTAGATCCGGCCATAACGTTTGAGCTGGGTTTGGGGTGTTACATTTAGTGGTATCAGAGCGAGGTTGTAAAACTTGACTGTGGATTATGGATTTTATAAAAATTGGGCTTTCAAAAAATTGATTGATTTCTAAATGATTTGAAATGTTTTTACTGAGTAAGTGGTACATCGAGTCTCCGACGCCGATCTCGTAAGTATTCTGAACTGTGATTTGTTTTAAACTGAAACTGTTATGGATAGTATATTCAGAAACTACTATAGGTAGTAAACTGTACCGAAAACACTTTAGTTAGTGTATACTGAAAATTGTAGAGAAATTGGAAATTGTAGTGAGACTATGATTTATGAAAACGAACTCTAAATAACCGATACTGTTTTACATAAAACATTTGTTAATAAACATTGGAACTGTAACTGATTCATAAAACTTATAATACCAGATAAATTCGATTAGATATGAGCACATGAGGTATCCGCGGACGGGGTATTAGAGGTCAAGGTAAAGGCCGTAGAGGGGCTCGAGCTGAGTCCTCATCATCGGGTAGCCTACCAAATTTGGATATGAGTGAGACACCAGTGTCGCCCGTTACTGAGACTAGGTCTCAAGATCGCATGGCTGGGGACGATGCATTGTCCCAAGCTATGCTAAGGATTTTAGAGAGGGTAACTGGGCCCAATATTGGATTTGGGGGCCAAGGGTCGGTTATGGAACGACTCTGGTCCAATGGAGCTGAGCTTTTCAACGGTGTCGCTGGGTTGCCCCTAATGTGGCCAAGTACTTGATTGAGGCCACGGAAAGGATCATGGATGATCTAGATTGCACCCCTAAGCAAAAATTAAAGGGTGCAGCCTCGCTACTGTAGGACGAGGCTTATCAGTTGTGGTTGACCGTTAAGGAGGGCACTCAGCCCGAACGTCTAACCTGGGAGTTCTTTCGCCTTTCAGGGGAAATATGTCGGAGCTAGTTATGTAGATGCACGTAGGAGGGAGTTTCTGAATCTTACACAGGGGGATCGATCAGTGGCTGAGTTTCTAAGAGTAAGTCGCTATGCGCGAGGTATGGTGGCATCTGAGTATGAGCGATGTGTCTGCTTTGAGGATGGCTTGAGAGAAAATTTGAGAGTACTGATAGCCCCACAGAGGGAGTGAGATCTTTCTGCCCTGGTCGAGAAGGCGAAAGTCGGCGAGGAGGATATGGAGGTAGTCCTGATTTGAGAACATCAGAACTACTTATCTAATTTTATATCTGCACTGGTGGCGGAGAAGTTGGTTTGTAAGGGATGTGAGACATTCTTGGCCTATGTAAGTGTTTCGAATTCTGGGGACTCTATAGTTAAGGATATCAGAATGGTATAGGATGTTTCGGATGCCTTTCCTGAGGAGCTACCGGGTTTACCTCCGAATTGTGAAGTGGAGTTTGGGATAGAGTTCCTTTCTGGTATAGCTCCGGTGTCTATCGCCCTCTACCGAATGGCACCGAATGAGCTTACGGAGCTTAAGGCTCAGAGTTAAGAGTTATTGGATAGTGGGTTCATCCGCCCTAGTATGTCTCCGTGGGGAGCACCGGTACTGTTTGTAAAGAAGAATGATGGATCCATGCGGATGTACATCAACTACTTGCAACTGAGCAAGATTACCATTAAGAATAAGAACCCCCTACTGAGGATAGATGATCTGTTTGACCAGTTTCGAGGAGCTTCGATTTTCCCTAAGATTAACCTCCAATTTGGATATCATCAATTAAGGGTTAAGGAGGTTGATGTTCATAAGACGACATTTAAAACTCGTTATGGTCACTACAAGTTCCTAGTGATGCCATTCAGACAGACGAATGCACCGACAGCTTTCATGGATTTAATGAATCGAGTGTTCCAGCCTTACCTGGATCAGTTTGTGGCGATATTCATTAACGATATACTGGTTTACTCGAGGACTGAAGATGAGCATGACAAGCACGTTCGAGTCGTTCTTTAGACTTTGAGGGAAAAACAGCTCTATGCTATGTTTAGTAAGTGCGAGTTCTGGCTGTGGAAGGAGACATTTCTTGGTCATGTAGTTTCGGTTGAGGGGATTCAAGTTGATCCTCGAAAGATTGAGGCTGTGTTGGAGTGGAAGCAGCCTAGGAATGTGTCTGAGATCTATAGTTTTCTGGGACTGGAAGGATATTATCGATGATTTGTAGAGGGTTTTTCATTGATTGCAGCACCTTTGACTAAGTTGCTACGTAAGGGTGTGCTGTTTAACTGGACTGATGCGTAGTAAGAGAGCTTTGAGAAGCTCAAGACTGTACTGACTGAGGCCCCTGTTCTAATACGGCTAAAGCCTGGAAAGGAGTTCACTGTTTATAGTGATGCATAACATGTCGGTTTGGGATGTGTGTTGATGCAGGATGGTTAGGTGGTAGCCTATGCGTCTTGTCAACTTAAGACCCATGAGGAAAATTATCCGACGCATGACTTGGAGTTGACTGTTGTGGTATTCGCACTGAAAATCTGGAGGCATTATTTGTATTGTGAGAAGTGTATAATCTACACTGACCATAAGAGCCTCAAGTATCTCCTCACTCAGAAGGAACTTAATCTTAGGCAGCGCAGATGGATTGAGCTACTTAAAGACTGTGACTAGACCATTGAGTACCACCCTGGTAAGGCCAATGTGGTGGCTGATGCACTGAGCTGTAGGATTATGACTGATTTGAGGGAGATATTTGCTCGCCTAAGTTTATTTGATAATGATAGTTTATTAGCTGAGCTTCAGGTTAAGCCCTCATGGATTGAGCAGATTAAAGGTAAGTAGTTGGAGGATGAGTCGTTGGGTCTTGGATTCCGACAAATTGAGGATGGTAGTACTACGGATTTTGTACTGACCAGTGATGGGGTGCTCTGGTTTCGTGGGAGAATCTGTGCTTCGAATGGTACTGATTTGAGACAGGCCATAATGAGAGAGGCGCATAGTAGGCCTTATGCTATGCATCCTAGCGGAAATAAGATGTACTGAGACCTCCGTGAGTTATATTGGTGGCTAGGGTTGAAACCTGAGGTTATTGATTTTGTGGGCAGATGTCTGACTTGCCAGCAGGTTAAGGCTGAGCATCAGTTACCTTCGGGTTTGCTGCAGTCGGTTAAGATTCCTCTTTGGAAATGGGAGAGCGTAACTATGGATTTCGTTAATAGGTTTCCTCCAACACCCACTAAGAAGGATTCAATATGGGTCATCATGGATCGATTGACCAAGTCTGCCCACTTCATACCGGGTCGTACTGATTATTCTCTGTAGAAGCTGGCGAAGCTTTATACTTCTGAGATAGTGAGATTGCATAGAGTACCAGTTTCGATCACCTCTGATAAGGATCCTCCTTTCGCGTCTCGATTTTGGGGGAAGTTACATGAGGCTCTGGGTTCAAGGTTGGACTTCAGTACTGCATTTCATCCTCAGACTGATGGTCAATCTGTGAGTGTGATTTAGATACTGGAGGACATGTTGAGCACTGCCGCTCTGATCTTACTCATATTGTCCTTGTTGAAGAGATCGAGGTTAGGCCAGATTTGACCTTCGAGGAAGAGCCGATTCAGATTTTGGATCATGATGTTAAGGTTCTGAGAAGGAAATCAATTCCACAAGTAAAGGTTCTATGGTGTAACCATAGTACTGAGGGGGTGACATGGGAGCCTGAGGATGCGATGTGTCAGCAGTGTCCTCATATGTTATGATCAGGTAAATTTTGAGGAAGAAATTTTCTTTAGGGGGTAGAATTGTAACGCCCAAAAATTTTAGTTTTGGGTATTGTGAATGTGTGACACAAAATATTTGTCTGCTTTAGTGGTTATGTGTTCTGGGTGTGTTTGGGAGGTCCCAAGTTCAAGCCAAACTTGGGCAAATTTCCTATCTTTAGTCAGTAGGCTTTTAAGTAAAAGTTGGAAAATAATTAACAGAATGTGTCTGCTGGTCTGCTGGATAAGTAGAGTGTTGGTGTGAAGGAGGTTCTGTGTTCGAATCTTGGCGTGGGCATTATTTTTGCTTGTGCGTCCAGGAGAGTTTGAGATGGATGAAAAATCTGAGTAGTGGATTTAGTGAGGAGTTTGATGGAGAGAAATAAGGGATTGGGGTGGTTATCAAATATTCTGTTCATTTTTTTTCCACAAAATCCCTCCACCCTCTTGTCGTTTTTCTCTTCATTGCTGCCAAATTTCTTCTCTCTTTCACCCTTTATCTTTTTGATTTTTCTTTTCCCAGTCTGCCTCGTGTCGCTCCACGTTTGTCTGTGATAGTTCGGTAAGTTTTAGAGAAGTGATTTGCCTCCGTTTGTTAACTTTCTTCTGAATTTTTTTGTTTATGCCAATTAGGGAAGGATTCAAAGTCTCGTAATCATCAATCAGAGTCTTAGTTTGTGTGGGAATTGCTATTCATCTGTACAAGGTAAGGTTTAGTCGCTTATGGGTTAAAACCTCGATACGAGTTCAATTTGGGATCACGTTATGTGAGATTAAATTAGTGTTATTTGTTCAATTATAGGCTTTGGAGTGATCGGGGACTATTTTAGCATCAAACGAAACCAAGTGTGTACTCGAAATGCAAAAAATGGGATTCTGCGAAAAGCTGAAATTGCTTGATGTTTGGATAGCAGCAGTAGGCTAACTTTGAAAAATCACCATAAATTGTGAAAATCGAATTAGAGGATGAAGAAAATATGGAACTGAATCTTATTGAGTCTAGTTTCTCAGAGAAGAAATGGTGTAAGTAATGAAATTGTAAATTGGGAGATATAATAAGTTTTGTGGACAAGGTCAGAATGAATTAGGGTTCCTCTGTTTTGAATTTGGAAAATCATCAAAAATTGGAGAAAAATAATTAGGGGTTAAAATTTACATGTTTAAATTATTAATGAGTCTATTTTCAATAGAAAGAAATGGTAACATCATCCAAATTTTTTACTAAGAGATAATTAATTTTTAGCAAAGAAAAGTCGAAGCTGTCAGACAACAGAATAGGGGTAAGATTGAAGATTTTACTGTACTTATTGGATGAACCAAAAATTCTAAAAATTTTATGATAGAAAGGTATTTGAGTCTAGTTTGAAAGACATCAAGCAGACCTTAATTTTGAATTCTGTAACTCAAGATATAAATAATTTAGTAATAATGATCAAGTAGACAGCTTTGAAGGAACATATAAGTAAATAGTGAAAACATATATGAATATTTAGCTAGCATAGGTTACATTAAAAATGGACCACGCGACCTATACCAATTTGGGCCGAGTGGGCCACACAGGCATGTGGGCTCACACGGGCAGTCCACATGGGCGTGTGACCCCATTTTCACTAAATTGATTGCTAAGGTTGCACGGGTCGCCCAAGTCAACTGTGAACCTACTATAGGGTTGGTAAGCATAACTTAGACCCCTAATTGTACGAACTGACTGTTTGATTTATATGTGTTGAGCATGATGATAGTATGCTTGTATACTGAAATGGTTATATGTACTGATGTCTTGAGATAACATGTCATGACTTGTATGTTGCATTGCATGGGGTTGGGTTAATTATATTTGGAGGAAGTGTACGGAAAGGCTCTTAAGCCTAACATACTGGCAGCTCAGCTGCAAATTACTGTTTTGTGCCACATTCGGTACTACTTAGAACGTAGGGATCAGTGGGTTGATTTGATCCCCACATGGAGTGTAGGGTTGGACGGAAATGGTGTGTAGAGACTGGTTGGGTAGGACTTTGTTCTTGAATCTTGCATGACTCACTCTCGACATCGTGATGGGCTAAGGCCCTACTACATATTTGATACTGTACAGAGATGGGCTAAGGCCCGAATCATTCGATATTGAAAAGGTCTTAGGCCGGGATCGCTTTAATCGTACCTTGTGATTTGCTATTGTTTGTTTTCTGGGGGATTACACAGTGAGTTTTCCTAAACTCACCCCTTTTGTTTAAATGTGCACAAGTAATCCCCAGATCTACACAGATTAGTACGACGGAGGACTCAGCGGTGACCATGGTTTTGGACTTTCATGGTTTTTAACCCATACGTACGATAATTGGTTTTATTTCTATTCTATTTTTATTGGCTAAGTTTTTGGGTTGTTATTAGAGTTTCGGACTTTGGTTTTGGGTTTTAATTATCTTTACCTTATGGATTACAATTACTAGTAGTAGGAAACCTCGACTTTCAAAAGAAACAAATGTTTTTCCTAAACGCACAATTGTTTAATCTGTTTTAAAAGCTTCTGCAAACGAATACCGTTTTGAAACTATCGATTAAATGAGCAACACAATTTTGGAACTAATTTATATTAAGATAAGAAATTCAATGGAAATGGTTTTAACGTGACGACACGATTTTCAAACACCCTATCATGTGACATCGCTAGATCCAGCCATAACATCTGAGCCTGGTTTGGGGTGTTATAGGATCATCATTGTCCCCAAATGTCCTAAGAGATGAAGAGAAGTTGCCATTAATTTATCTATTACAAGAATTTGAGGTATCAAGATGGGTAGAAATGGTGTCAATATCAATATCAATCTCGGCTCCATAAGGTAGGAAGTTATAGTAGTTACCATACAACCAGTGTAATCATGGGCAAGTTTAGCATATGAGTAAAAAGCTCGAATGAGATTGTCGTGACAAATGCAACTATAAGATAACACCTTCATCCAACCTCATTGTCACAAAACCAAGTAAGAATAGGAAACTTGTGGTTGATAGTTCCACAAAGGTTTCTACTGATTCCAATTCAAACTCCTTTCCATTTGACAATGAGCCACTAAGCAACATTACGAAAGCTCGTACCAAAAACCCAAATGGTCCTTCAACATCTACACTGAGGAACAAAAGAATGAAACAACTCTGTGTGCTTAAACAATTAGCTAATGCTATAGAAAATAAGAAGAAATAATTAAAGCTGAGAAGTAAAAACTATTTTGGGATCCAAGCTACTCCAAAACATACTCAAAGCTAATCCTCAAAGGGTTCATCCATGAGTAGAATATTGATGAAAATAGTTTTGGAGGTCATGGAATCGATCAAATACTCTACAATGTGGGACTTTTTGGATCTGTGTACCATGTCTAGGCATTATTAGACAGGTTATGTACGACGTCTATGCAAACTTGAACAAGGGGACCATTGAAGGCCATCCTTTCTATCATAAGGTTCTTGTTCGAGGAAGGCTCTATAATTTTGGCCCTAAACAAATTCAGAAGGTTTTGAATTATTATACAATGAATTTTGTCGAACTTGATGAATCCTTGGACCAAACAACTATAATACTAATTGAAAACCTTCATTCAACCTAGCCAGTAAGAGGTACTCTTCATGTCTCCTCCCTTTCTATTATTTATGCCGCAATTTTTCCATTGGTACTAGAAATTTGCTACCTAATAGCCAATGAGACACAATGACTAAGAGAATGGTTGTCCTTTAAAGGAAACTTGTGGACATGATTGAGTTTGACTTTGGTCAACTAATTTTTTAAATGATTACCAAACATGTTGAGAAGCTATGTACCAGGTAGTTGTCGCCTTACCCCTCTTTGATATTCCAAATTTCAATCTCCTAGTATGTAAGAATTATGAAAGCAACAAAATAAAGGGAGAAGCTTATCTCTGAACTTAAGTTTTCCTACAAATGGATTGAAGGAAAAATGTGTTGAATGGGCAAGAAGAGGTTTCTAAAACTGAGTTAAAAAAGACTGTTAAAGGACAAGCTCCACTCATGAAGTGCCTACTACTACAGACACTATTTCTATTACCACAGGTATAAGGGAAAGAGCCATTGCCAAACTTTGAGGCTTAATAGAGCTTTATCAGAGATATGGCGATAGGTTACATGTTAAGGCCAAAGCAATGAGGATAAACATTGAGAAGAAAAAAGCTCTATTGGTCAATCTTCTTGCTTATGATGATGAGGAATAATTTGACATTTTGTTAAACAATAAGTGGGAGAAGAAAGTGAAGGTGGATAAGGAAGCTAAAGTTGCTACCTAGAGGAGTTATCTACAAAGGGGGAGTTATTTAAGGGGATTCATTATTTTTTAACTTTTTTTAGTTACTGGACAACTGTAGTAATTTTGATGCTTGATGTTGATAGTTCATTTTGGTACTTGCTGATGATGATACATTTTGATTCTAATATGAACCAATTTTACTTTAATGTATTATTTCACTAAATTAGTTTGTTTAGTTATAATATTGGTTGGTGAGTTATTGATGCCATTCCATACTAGCACTAATGATTAATTCATTAAATTATTTACTAAGTTAAGTTTATTAAGTTCATGGGGAAATGCTAAATAAGAGCTAAGGATTTGTGTTGACATAACTTTCTGGTTTGTGTATGTTTTGTTCAACAAATTGTCAAAAGGGGAGATTGTTGGACAATATGAAACTTGAAATTGTGTGCCAAGGAACTGTCCACTTCCCTAACACTAGAGTTGTTTTAAGACAAATTCCATATTTGAAGTGTTAGTAGTTTATAGAATGGTTCTTATGGGTTATGCTGAGTATATGGATGATATCTAGCTTATCAATAAAGATCATATCACTTTGGGAAACAATTTTTGAAGATTGGATCAAATCGGATCTTCCCATCTTATCCCTTGGATCGTTGATATTGGATTGGACTGAAACTCTAATTGATTAGCTGCCATGATGCCATGTTTACATTACCTGTTATTATTATATTTTATTCAGCTTGTGTTATTACTCTTTTAATGGGATTGTGATATTCTTATGTTCGCAAGTCTTGAAATAATCTATTTAATTGAGATAATTGTATAAGTTATTGTATTGAGTGCTTAAGCACTTAACCTATTCAAAAATGGAACTTTTCTTTGAGTGCAATTTGATAGTAAAATCGTTTGTGTTGTGGTTTTACTTACTATGTTCATAGGGGTGAACTTATTGGTGAGAGTACCTATCTTCAAGGTGAAAAGCTGAGGAAAATTCTCACGTGGTGTGTGATAAGATAGAATCACTTGTTGTAATTGTTGAAGAGAGTAGATATTTCTCACTAAGCTAGGCTTCGCACCCGTAAGGAAACCAAACTGCATTAACAATTCCCTTATTAGTTTTATTAACTGTTAATAGTTTGGTGCCAGAGAAGAGCCCACTTCCTAGTCACTCCTTCCAAACACATAGCTTGTGTTGCAACAACGATATTAAAACTTCAATCTTTATTAGAGCTTTCCACTAAAAGTAGCTAGTGTTATTTTCCACAATTCATTGTGGCAAATTAAGCTCTTTCCAACACATAATGAGCTTATATTCAAGCAATTTGATATCTTTTTATTCAGTTTATGGACTTACTATTTGTGTATATGATTTCAATAAAATGAGCTTTTTAGTGTGTTTTATGATTTTTTAGGCTTATGAGTAAGTGAATTGCCCCGAATGTCACAACATTTAGAGGGAATGTCATGACACCCATATTCAAACCTAAAAGGGGAATATCCAGCCATCAATGTTGCGGTAACAAACTTCGAACCTAAAGGGGGAGCATATAGCCTCAAATGTCATGAAAACCACTCAATGTCGCGACATTGAGCTTCGAACCAATAGGGCAAACATTCGATGTTCAATGTCACGACAACAGCCATAGGATGTTGCGACACTGGTCAAACGAGGCCCATTTATCAGCCAAGGGTGTTTTTCATCCACACAATGACAATTAACTTGTTTAGAAACTTGTAAATGGCCTAATTTGGGCATCTAACAACTACACTATAAATATTAGCTCTTGGACATGTTAGGGGGCTCTTTTCATTTTGAAATTTCCTTTCTTCTTAGAATTAGGGTTTTCAATTTAGTTTTCTGTTCAAAATCTTTATTGTTTCAATTAAAGTTCAATTTTAGTTCTTTTAGTAATTTGACTTCCTATATTTTCGTTTCTACTTCAACCGAATCAAGATCAACATCACCTAAGGGTTTCACAGACCCAAACTTCAACAAATATTTTTGGATTTAGATTTCTCTTCTCCCTTCTCTTATTTTTACATTTAATTTGAATGAGCAATATATGATTATGGAAAGTTGCATCTAGTATGGCTAGGAACTAAGAACCCTAGGAAGATTGGCAAGAAGAAGTAGGAGTGATTGACTAAGGGTTTTGAGTTTACCAAAAATTAGTTGGAATAGGTTAAGTGAGATTAAACCCTAGGATTGATGACACTAGAAAGTAACTTAGGTAGATGAGGCCAAAAGGATAGCCTACTTAGCACCAACTTAATCTAGTTCAATTTAAGTGATTAGGTCGAAAGATAAGTAGGTTGAATCGATCAATTATTCTAGTTAAAGTTCGAAAGGTATTAACTAGGTTAATCATTAGCTAATTTGTTAAAAGCCTTAATCTGAAGTTAATCATGAACACGGATGGGAGTTAGTTTTCTATTTGCTTAATTTGATGGAAATCCGGATAGTTTATTTTAGCATTTATTTTTATGTTATATCATAAATCATCTTTCTACTATTTGCTTTGTCATAATATAATCAATATGTAAGTAGTATTTTGACCTAGTAGTGTGTTAATTTTCAATTTAGTTTAAACAAGCCTCCCTTGGGTACGATCCTCGAAATACTTCCTAGTGTTTCGTTGTAGCACTTTAACTATATTAGAATTTAACATATATACTCACAGAAATCGTGCTTAATAAAATACATTTAATTCCATATTTACAAAGCCCCAGTGCACACACATCAGGGCGCGGTCAAGTTGTTGGTGCAGTTTTCGAGAGGTATCAGTGTTAAATTAAATTGTTACTTCCGAATGCTAATAGGATAAGTAGGAAAATTGAATGTTATAGAGATACGACTATTTTTTTAATTTTTTCTAACAATTTATTTTGTCTACTAACTTAATTTATCTCTCTTTCTCTAATTTCAGTGTATGACTTGAAGTAAGGGCGACTTGTTCGAGCCAAACCTGAAACCAGAATGATCCTTGAGACAAGCCAAGAGGCCACTATTGCAACATTACCCAATAGCAATAGATCCACCACAAGAGAATCCTTTGTTCGAGGATCCATGTCACGCCCCATATTTTATTTACTTTAATTCGCTATTGCATGTCAAATAATTCAAGTAGCCTAGTGGTTAAGTGAGTGAATTATTTCCAAAAGGTCCCAATACCAAGCCCCTACACTTTCAACTTTTCAATTAAATTTTTGTGACAAATTTTGCATGAATTCAACACCCTTGTAATCCAACCCATGAGTTGCCATGCTTGGGAAGATTCTTTCCTTGTTTGCATGGTCAACATTCCCTTTTTGTTCCTTTATTCCCTCCATGATCCACCATTTGCTCCCCTTGTCCCGAAACTTTCCTTTCTCTCCTCCATTTCCTAGTTGATGTCGTCCAATGCATGTAGACACATGCTTCACTTTTTATTGTTTTTCATTTTGCTCTCCTCCCCTCTCGTTTTTATCATCCTCCTCGCTCCTCCCCTTTTCTCTCATTTTCTTTCATTTTTATCACTTAATTGCCCCTTTTCTTCCCTTCTCCTCCACCTAACCACCACTAGTAGCCAATTGAACCACCGCCTCACAACCATAATACCACCGCTGAACCACTGTGGCCGTCGTCCATCACCAAATTTATTCATTTTTATTCTATTATCCTCCTCTACTAGTAATCGATTTTCAAAATCATTCAATTTTAATACTTTGATCTTAAAAGTGATTTATTCATGTCCTATTTCTAATCAATCTTTTCAATATTTTTGTTATATTTTGTTCAGTTGTGAATCTTCGTCCCTAATCAGTTTGTTATGGGAAATCATTGAGCCCTACCCTTTTGATATTGCATAAGTATTAAAGATCCTCCAATTACAATATATTCTCTTACTTTTATACTCAATTAGGACATTTCTAACGTCACAATTTATTGTGTATTCGTGAAGTGATATTCGTAAATCTCAAATCCATACTCCACATTTTGGAAGAGTGCATTTAGATAGCCGATTAAGTAAGTATTTTACTTAATCACTAAAAAGAGAGTTATTTATTAAAATAACATTATTCTGACACAATACAAATTTTGGTTTAAATTAAGGATTCAAGGATTGATCTCTTCCCTGAGAATTAGAAACAGAATCAATATCATCAGAATTCACGAAATCATGTGTGGGGATTTATCTTATCAAAGCATATAAAATTATTGTTAATTGTAAAAATGTGAAAATATTAAATATTTGCTAAGAAAACTCTGAAATGAAAAATGGACGAATATTGATGTGAACCAGTGAGTTGAGTCGAGTCGTTGATGTGCCCGATCGTAAAATTAAGTAAGACTTGGATGGTTCAAAGTAGGCTAATTCGAAATATGGAAATAGGTTCACAAAGGTTTATATTTCGAAAGAAGATAGTTTAAAAAACGGAATAAACAAATATAAGAAAGATGGATGGATGGAATAGTGAACTCAAAACAAGAATGAACCTGTAACAAAGGTTAGGACCCGATTCTTAAATGTTTTAAGGTGATTGGCGGAAAGAAAGATAGAATCGAGACCCGCTATCTAGGGAGATAGGACCTTCGGTATAGGTGAACGCCACATTTATAAAAGTGATAAGTACCAAAAAAAACGAGATTGATGCCACAAGAGTTGTCTTGATAAGTCAATTCAGTCTAAAGAGAAAAATGAGAGTTTAAACACTCACAAAAGTAATATGATATTAATCAAATGATAAAAAAAAGTCCTTTTACAATGAAAATGAACAACTATTTATAGTGTTCAGCTATGTAGTCGAACGGCCTAAGCAAAGACTTAATATTTAAGTAATTAATTAGGCTAGAAAATGCTAGAAAATTCTAGAAATAAAATACTAAATTGCTGGAGTTAAATTCAGCTGAATTTGAAGCTCAAGGACGGTTTCTAGAAGAGCAAATGCACTTGGAGAAGTTGCATGGTACATGGCAGCATCTAGGTTCAGCCAATTGAGCTTAAATGAGCTCATTAAAATGCAATTCTTGGTTGAAAAGATACCAACATTCAAGTAGGACGTGAAAAGCCTTGAAGGTGTGAAAAAGGAGTTGGAAAAGTCTTTGGAAGTGTAAACAATGATCAGCCAAACGGTCCTTGGTGTGAACTCCAAATGTGAATACATAGGTGCTGTTTTGGGGAGTGGATCGGCCAGCTTTTGGGATATGAAATTGGCTACTCTCCTTGGCTGAATAAGCACCTTGAATCATCAAAGAATGAGCCGTATCCATGAATCTAGCCATCCATGTATCCAGCCATTCATGTATGCTCCCATATGTTGTATTGAACCATGCATGCACTTGGACTTTAATGCCCCTTCATGCATTCGGCCATCTTACAAGAAAAGCATGAACTAAATTAAGTTTAAATGTATGTTTGGCTGAACTAAATGGCATCAAGAAAAATTAAACACTAATTATCATACTAACTAAATTAAGACAAATTAATTATAGTCCAGCCACCTAATTAAATTCGACTAACAAAGACATAATTAAAACATATAATAAGCTGGACATATTAAAAACGACAATGACAAGACAAATTAATTAGATGTAATGAGCTGAACAAATTTATGATATGTACTAATTAGGACATAATAAAACATGAATTAACAAAGAAGATAATTAACACACATAATTAAAATGTCCAGATTTAAACAAATTAAGTACTTAATAATTATGGAGCTGTATCAACTAATTAAACTAACTCAATTTATTTAAGCAACTTAAATGTATGAAATTAAATAAATTAAAATCAAATTCAATGAGCTAGAATCAATTCCAATTAAGCTCCATTGGATGGGTCGAGTTAAGAACAAGCTGGGAAAACTAAGATTGAGCTCATTGAGCTGAAGTTAAGCTTTATCTTGCACTTGGGGCCCACGTGTTTAGGCAATTCTCGATGGCATGGAGTGGTGTCGTAACATGATGCGGTCGGGTTCGCATCATACCCTCCCTCTTCAAGATGATTTGTCCTCAAATCGGGCCACTTGCTCGAGAAAAAAATTTTCAAGATCATGAACCATTTTGTTCATAACCGAACAGAATCATTTCCAAAACTTCGAGAACCACAAATGGTTTGAGAATAAATTGAGTTATTTCCACGCCCTCCCTCTTTTGGGGGGAACCATTCCGAAGTGTCACCTATACAAGAAAGAGATAGGTTAGTGACACTAGAAATTAGAAACTCAAATGAGCTTTCAAAAATCTTGTTCAAAAATTGAACATATGAATCAATGTCGGGATCAAAAATAGAAGTTGGTCTTACCTTATCATAATGAATTAAGAAATTCATTGATGGAAACAAACCTGAGTCACCAGGCATTCGATAGCTATAATTTTGGAATTCAACTTTTCATGGTTCGAAACCCTTAGACAATGATTTAGAATGATGTGCACTGGGGTCAAAGACAAAGTATTCTCTTGCCATTTCAATTTGATGTGACAATTTCAGGATCGGCATCATAGAAAGGACACGATGCAATTTAAAGTCATGATCATGCAAAACATGTTCAAACCTTTTAAACCACAATATGGAGAAATTGCCAGATTCGTAATTTGAATTTTAAATTTGCAAGCCAACATTATTCACATGCTTTGTCTTCACACTTAGCGATAAAATTTGAAAAAGATGAAAAAGTTCAACACATTTATTCCAAAAAAAAATTACAGTAGTCACCTTTACTTAGCAACATCTTAGGCTCGCATACTCCGGGCATAAAAACATGGGTTGGATCACTCGTTGCACAACGCAACAAAAGTTTCATTCTCAACAATAAATCGCACATGTCAAGCAAACCATATTTAGGCAGGCAAACATTCAAACATTCAAGCTTCTCAAATTTCATTCGAACAGACTTACACGAGTATCCAAAATTTACACAATGAATCAGCAAATTTAAATTATCATCACACACAAGCAGATTAGGTGTTTCACTTGTCAACTTTTTATCACAAAAGACCAAATTTTGGTCGGGTTGATTTACGCTTTCTTTATGAACAATCTTGCCATCATCATACTCATGAGCAGGAAATCGCTTCGTATTGCTATGTAAAGCAAAATCAACATCAATCAGAATATAACAATCATATAAATCAAATTTTGTATGTGAATAATCTTTATCCCACATGATCACACTTTGTTCATGCCCATTTTATCCAACGCCTTCAATAAAATTGCCAGCCACAAACTAATCATAGAAAATATTTTCATGGCATTAGTTGAAACGAAATCATCAACAATAATAGACAAACGATAATTAGCCAATTCAACGTGAGAAGCTCTTTCACAAAATAAGTTTTCAGCAATCTTGTCACTAACATGCGAGTGAATCTGTTGAGACTCGCATAACAAAGAACCCTTACCTTGTTTACCTTTAAGCGCTGATGGACTAAGGCCATCTACAATCTTACCTTTCTCGTTCAATCGAAATCGCCTCTCATCAGAAAGGTAATGAAGCTAGAATTTGTCGATCGAATCATCAAGAACCTAAGAAGAAGCAACACGAGGAAAGCTCACATGTTGGTTAGTAAAAATGTTCCTTGCTTGTTCGCTTTCATTTTTTTCACTTGTTTCTTTTTCTAACTCATTTTCAAACTCTCGTTCATTTACCGTAGTGTCTTTTATTTTGGAAGACTCGATGGCACTCACATCTTGCCGATTTCCTTTTCTTTCACTCTCTTTTTCAATTTTATTTTCTTGATCACATTCTTTTTCAGTCTTAATCTATTTTTCCTTTCTTTCACTCTCTTTTTCCTTTTCGATTTCTTGTTCTTTTTCTTTCATTTTTCTTCTCTCAATCTCATTCCATATTTGCTCATTTTCCCTCATTAACATCTCTTGCCTCTCTTTTCATTTTATTTCTTTTTGTCTATTCCTTTCTTTATAAGATGGAGATGTTACAAATGAATTAGAACGGAAAGACTCTCGTTGGGTATGTATGGAATGATGTACATATGAAAAATGATCACCTTTTTGAGATTGATTCTCGGTGGATGACTACCTTGGTGCATACGAAGGATTACTTGTGATTTCTTGTTCGTCACCTTAAGAAGCTTCAAACTTGGAACTTGTTTTACGTCGTCTTGAATTTCTCGTTGAATAGGAATCATGGTATGAATCTCTTCTCACCAAATCATTGGATGTTTGTATTCCCGATGATCTTGTTTCCATTCCTCGACTTGAAGAAATTTGCTCCCGTTGGAATCGTTCATCCAATCGCTTCAATCGTTCTTTGATGGGTTCCAATTTTCTTTGAAGCATTTGACCCATCTCGTGAACAATTGCTTGATATGTTGGGTCGGGCAAAGCATCACCGTAATCATCAATCATTTCGAAACTTCTTAACATTTTGTTTAATCACACAACAAACCTCACAATCCTCTCACAAAAAAATTCACACAATTTGGTATTTAACACTCTAATAGTCTCTCTAAACTCTTGCCTTTTTCCGCTCAAGTTCGCCTCTCGATGTTCTCGATGGACTACTTAGACAAATCGACAATTTTTGTGGAGTCAATTTGCAAAGTTGATGTTCGGTATGGTTTAGGACTTGATGTGGGTATACAGGTAGGCTAGAAACAAAACGAACAAAAGTGTGGTCGAATGATTTTGTTGAAAAGAATGGATTCAGGCAGAAAAAAATATTGTTGCAATCAAACTTCACCCTTTTTTTATATTTTCGTGACTCTTTTTTTTTCTTTCAATATCTCAAATTGCTCTTTCACAAATATATATATTTCTTATCTTTTTTTTCACGAATTTTTTTCATGAATTTTTTACGAACTCTTTTTTTAGCTAATCAAACCCGAGAATGCTAAAAATATCGATACTTACTTCATTTTTACCAACTCTGATACCAAATGATGCGTACCAGCTCGGTGAGTTGAGTCGAGTCGTTGTTATGCCCGATCGTAAAATTAAGTAAGACTTGGATGGTTCAAAGTAGGCTGATTCGAAAGATGGAAACAGGTTCACAAAAGTTTATATTTCGAAAGAAGATAGTTTAAGCAACAGAATAAACAAAGATAAGAAAGATGGATGGATGGAATAGTGAACTCAAAACAGATTGAACCCGTAACAAAGGTTAGGACCCAATTCTTAAACGTTTTAAGGTGATTAGCGGAAAGCTGGATAGAACCGAGACCTGCTATCTAGGGAGATAGGAACCTACAGTATAGGTGAACGCCACACTTAAAAAAGTGATAAGTTCGAAAGAAAGACGAGATTGACTCCGCAAGATTTGTCTTGATAAGTCAATTCAGTCTAAAGAGAACAATGAGAGTTTGAACACTCACAAAGTAATATGATATTAATCAAATGATCAAAAAAAGTCCTTTTACAGTGAAAATGAACAACTATTTATAGTGTTCAGCTAGGTAGCCGAATGGCCTAATCAAAAACTTAATATCTATGTAATTAATTAGGGTAGAAAATGCTAGAAAATTTTGGAAATAAAACACTTAATTGCTGGAGCTAAATTCAGCTGAATTTAAAGTTCAAGGGACAGTTTCTAGAAGAGCAAATGCACTTGGAGAAGTTGCATGGTACATGGCAGCAGCTAGGTTCAGCCAATTGAGCTTAAATGAGCTCATTAAAATGTAATTCTTGGCTAAAAAGATACCAACATTAAAGGAGGATGTGAACAACCTTGAAAGTGTGAAAAAGGAGCTGGAAAAGTCTTTGGAAGTGTGAACAATGATCAGCCAAATGGTCCTTGGTGTGAACTCCTAATGTGAACGCATAGCTGCTATTTTGGGGAGTGGACCGGCCAGCTTTTGGGATGTGAAATTGGCTGCTCTCCTTGGCTGGATAAGCACCTTGAATCATCAAAGTATGAGCCATATCCATGAATCTAGCCATCCATGTATCCAGCCTTTCATGTATGCTCCCATACGTTGTATTGAACCATGCATGCACTTGGACTTTAATGCTCCTTCATGCATTCAACCATCCTATAAGAAAAGCATGAACTAAATTAAGTTCAAATGTATGTTCGACTGAACTAAATGGCATCAAGACAAATTAAACACTAATTATCATACTAACTAAATTAAGACAAATTAATTATAGTCCAGCCACCTAATTAAATTCACTAACAAAGACATAATTAAAACATGTAATAAGTCGGACATATTAAAACGCAGCAAGAACAAGACAAATTAATTAGATGTAATGAGCTAAACAAATTTATGATATGTACTAATTAGGACATAATAAAAACATGTATTAACAAAGAATGTAATTAACACACATAATTAAAATGTCCAAATTTAAACAAATTAAATACTTAATAATTATGGAGCTGTATCAACTAATTAAACTAACTCAATTTATTTCAGCAATTGAAATGCATGAAATTAAATAAATTAAAATCAAACTAAATGAGCCAGGATCAATTCGAATTGAGCTCCATTGGATGGGTCGAGCTAAGAATATGCTGGGAAAACTAAGATTGAGCTCATTAAGCTGAAATTAATCTTCATCTTGCACTTGGGGCCCTTGTGTTTAGGCCATTCTCGATGGCGTCGAGTGGTGTCGTAACTTGATGCGGTCGGGTTCGCGTCAAATACTCTAAGTATTCAAATGAATAGATTAATTCGTTAAAAAAGAGGATTCAAAGTAAGTTATTCTAAACTGTCAGGTCTGTGATAACATGAATAGTTTGTGTGATTTTCTAATAAATGTGATATTATATAATTTCCTAACACTCATGTATTGTGACATATGGTGTTATTTGATATGCATGAAATTGAACATGCCATTGTTTCTGTTGATATTCTTATTCACATGTTAAGCATGCCATTATACTGATTCGCATGTTAAGTATGCCAATATATTGATCTTGAATCGTATGTAAAGCATGCCTACTGAAACTATGTTCTGTATGTCATCTCACATGAATGGGGTTGGGTATGATTGTACGGAGGAAGATTATGGAAATTTAATAATCTACGTAATTCTGGTGGTTTAACCACATTAGATGGCAGTATACTTGCATTATTTAGTGGCTTGACCACAATATTATGTTTTTGGCAGATTGATTGTGATATCTGGTGGCTTGTCCACATTATTGGTATGATATTGGATTAATGTGTTCTGGGAAAATCATTATGGTGCGTAGCGGAGATGGGTAGGAACTATTTTCTGAAAAATCTGAACTGTTTCTAAAAAAGTGTCGCATTGACATCATCGCTATGCATTCTGATGAATTTGATTCTATGATTGTATACTTATGAATATGTGTTCCATTATACAGAATGACATTTTGTCTTAGTTTCTTTGTTGTGCCTATAAACCCACATTGGGCTTTAAAAGTTATTCCTTTAAGTTTATGATTTTTTAGATAATAATCGAGGTTAGGACATGGGCTCAGCTTAAGGAGGTGCACTCGAATTTGTTCGAATACTACCATATTTTGATATTTGGTATTTTGGGAATTGTTTTTATAACTTTGAACTATGGCTTGGGGCTTTTCTTTTGGATTTTAGGTTTCTGGATGATTTTGCATGATTAGATTTTTAAAACTATCACCTACGACGATTTATGAATTTAGTTAGAAAACGCAGCACTATTTGCTTATTTAACTGATATTTTACAAGATACGACAAAATTATGATTTCAAATCAACGACTTAGGTTTGGCTATGTTATTTTTCATTACGACATTTTCTTGAAATATGATGTTTTCTATAAACATTTAATACTTGAGTTTTTCTAAAGATAATTGGTTTTCACAGATTTCTTTTCAAAAGAGAATTTATAGACACCATTTGGCTCTTTCTCAAGCAAGCCAAAATGACTATTTTAAATAATGACATTAGTCGAAAGAAATTAATTAAATGATTTCCTACGCCATCTTCATGGCCAATATGATCTTTGAGATTCAGTCATAACGTTTAGGTTGGGTTTAAGGGGTTACAACCCACCCGAACAAAACCCACCACCAGCAATATCGATAGCACAAATCGCTAACCCTATGGTAAATCAGGAGAGGACATTGTGTGACTACGCGATACCTACTTTGGATGTTGTGAGAGGCAGGATCAACAAGTCGACAATAAGCACTAATAATTTTAAGATAAAACTGAAAGTTTTCCAAATGTTAAAAATAAATTTGTAGTTTCGAGGCTCTATGAATGAAGATCCGAATCATCACTTAAAGCGCTTCCTTAATTTATGCAACACTTTCAAATTTAATGGGGGTCATTGATGACAAAATCTTTCTTTGGTTGTTCCCCTTTTCCTTGTGTGATAACGCATCTTATTGGTTAGATTCGTAGGCTCTAGGTTTGATTACTACATGGGAGGAGCTCTTAGTAAAATTCTTGACAAAATTATTTCCACCAAGTAAGACAATATAGATGAGGCGAGATATCAAAAAATTTCGACAAACGGAGAGTGAAAATCACAATAAGGCATGGGAGCGATTTAAGTTGTTGCTGTGTAAGTGTCCACACCATGGAATGTAGGAGTGGTTACAGATGCATATATTCTATAATAGTTTGGATGAAAACCTAAGGTCTAGACTAGATGGAGTGTCAAGAGGGGCCCTTATGAATAAGACCTATGAAGGAGCCTGCCAGCTTATTAAGTTAAATAAAGATGAAATAGAAAATCTTGTGGATGAATCCTCAAATGATTATGAGACTCAAAAGGAAGAAGAAGTAGTTGAGCCAAAAACAAAATCAAGTGCTGGTCCGAATGTTAAAAATGTACCATTCCCGTCGAGGCTCTAGAATAAGAAGAAAAGGGACGATGATGAATTTGTAAGTTTTTTAAACTTGTTTAAGTACTTGAATGTAAATTTACCCCTGTTGGAGCTAATTGATAAAATTCCCAATTATGCCAATTTTTCAAAAGAAATTATGTCTAAGAATAGGAAACATAAAATAGGGGAACAAATAAATATAAATGCCTCATGTAGTGAGATTGTAATTAAGAAAATACCCCCAAACTAAAAGATCCATGTAGCTTCATAATTCTGATACAGATAGGAGAAATAAACTTTGGCAAGACCTTATGTGTTTTAGGGGCCAGTGTAAATTCAATGCCCCTATCTATTTACAGAAAACTCAGACTAAGGTAAAACTATTAAGTTAAAAGGTAAAACTATGTCGTTTTGGTAAATGTTTACCTATTAAGTTAAAAGGTAAAACCATTATATTATTTATGTAGTTAAATAATCTTGTACTTTGTCTATTAGGTAAATAATCGGTCCATGTAAACGCAACATTGAATATAAATAATAGAATACATTAACACGACTCGACTTGACTTGAAATTTTTTTTACTCGATTTGTAACATCCCTATCCCACATCTTTCGCCAAAATAGGGTTATAGAGCATTACCATAAAACCATAACTTAAAAAACATTCACTTCTAAACATTTCCATAATCAAAGTGTAATCCATTCATACACATGCTTATCGTCCCTTATTCGAGCCCTCGGGGCCTTAGAAACACTTTAGAAATGATTTGGGACTAAATCGAGAACATTTGAAACATTGAGGAAAAAGTTAGAAAAATTCAGATTGTAGGGGTCACATGGCCGTGTGACTCACACGGCTGAGACACACGCCCGTGTCTCAGGCCGTGTAACATTCGAAATAGAGACAAACGATCATGTCCCAGCCTGTGCCCGTCTCGTGTAACTCTCTAACTTGGGTCACATGACCAAGCCACACACCCGTGTGCCAGGTCGTGTAACACTAGAAATGGTCTCACAACCCCGTGTGCCAAGCCGTGTGGTACGCCGTGTAACTTTCAAAAAGCAACCTTTAAAACCTACAGGGGACACACAGCCGTGTCACATGGCCGTGTGGATAAGAAATAGGCTAAATTGAAGCCATCTTTTTCACCCAAATCAAGCATGTACCTACAAGCCATTTGCACATATAACCAAGACCCTAAATCATGTCCAAAATATGCATAAAATAACCAAATCTCCATACCAAATATCCATACAACCAATATGCCAAAAGACGCCTTAATCACAGTTAAATTACCTTACCTAAACATATGATTTACCTTACTTAAAACATACACAACTAATTCAATAGCATCATAAAGCATGTCACAAATGAGATTACAAGCAACACAACATGACATACCCTACCAATATGCTAAAAAGAACCAACCAATGTGCCATTCATAGAAACCACAATTGTAACCAACATTAGCAACTAAAACGAGTAAACTTTGATCCATTACTAGTATAGCACTTCATTCATTAACAAGCCAAAACAAACCACAAATGATCAATTCCATACATTTTTAATTGTACTAAGAAGATACCTATTTACAATATTAATAAAGTACCTAACATCTTAGTTTATTATTTTTGTCCTAATGTACCATAACAACCTATATAGCCACATATACATGCCACGACCATAAGCAGAACAAGAACTACCAGCATTGATGGATAGTGTGAGCCGTAGATTCGATCTATCCAAAAGTCAGCAATAATGATCTACAACACAATGCACAAAAACATATAAGCTTAAAGATTTTAGTAAGAACATAACATATCTTTTAACCTAACAACAATTTAGAGCAACTCACAATTTGAAGTTACACGAGTATAAACGGGGGCACAAATGTGGTATTTAGGGGTATCAAAGTACAAATAGGGGCACGTATGTACGATTCAAGGGTACCAAAGTACAAATAGGGGCACATATGTGCAATTCAAGGGTACAAAAGTACAAATAGGGACACATATATGCAATTCAGGGGTACCGAAGTACAAACAGGGGCATGTAAGTGCAATTCAGGGGTATCGAAATACAAAAAGAGGCACGTAACTGCAATTCATCTAGGAAGTCTTCTTCCTCAAAATCATTTTTGAACATAAAAATCATTAAAAACGGGACAAATTTCACTTACATGCAAACAAATTTAGCTTATCTAAATGGAGCATTCATCCACGAAAGTATTCTTCCTCAAAATCGGTTTTGGTTAAAAATGAAGATGATACTTTGTTTTAAGTTTATTTACTTATTTACCTAATTAACCTTTAAAATCTTATGAAATTTCAATAAAACCATGCCATGTATGTTCACTAACCACACAAAGGGTTCAATTACCATCTATGTCCTTTCACTTTAAAGTTTCATAGCTATTTGATACTTTTAACTAATAGAACTCTACTTTTGTACCTTTTATGATTTAGTCCTTTTTAATCAATTAAGCATGCAAACGTCAAAATTTCATAACGAAAATTTAATACAAGCCTACTAACACACAATAATAATATTTTCACGTCAGATTTGTGGTCCCAAAACCACTGTTTCTGCTTCACTAAAATCGGGCTATTACAACTCTTCCCCTTAAAGGAATTTTCCTCCTAAAAAATCTTACCAGAAAAGAGGTTCAGGTATTATAGTTTCATAGCTTCTTTTGGCTCCCAGGTAGTCTCTTCTATACCGTGATGTTGCCAAAGAACTTTTACTAAAGCTATGTTTTTGTTTCTCAATTCTTTAACCTCTCAAGCTAGAACTCTGATAAGTTCTTCACTGTACGTCATATTAGGCTGAATCTCAACATCAACTGGTGAAATCACGTGTGAAACGTCTGATCGATATCATCATAACATCAATACGTGAAAAGCTAATCTGTAAGCTGCTAGTCCGATTCTTTCAGTGATCTCATACGACCCGGTAAATCGCAGACTTAGCTTTCCTTTACGACAAAATCTAAGAACTTTCTTCCAGGGTGATACTTTCAAGAACACTTTGTCATCGACTTGAAATTCAATGTCTTTTCTTTTCAAACTTGCATAGGATTTCTGCCAATCTAAAGCTTCTTTTAAACTGTCTTGAATCACTTTAACCTTTTCTTCGATTTCTCGTATCAAATCAACCTCGTGAAGCATTTTCTTACTGAGCTTAGTCCAATACAATGGAGTTCGAAATTTCCAACCATACAAAACTTTATACAGTGCCATTTTTATACTCGATTGATAACTATTGTTGTATGCGGATTCAACTAACGATAGAATTTTCTCCCAGTTACTTGTGAATTCTAAAACACAACATCGAAGCATATCTTCGAGTATCTGAATCACTCACTCGAACTAACCATCAGTATAAGGATGAAACGCAGTACTAATATGCAAATGCGTACCTAGAGCCTCATGTAACTTGCTCGAGAATTGAGATGTAAACCATGGATCTCTATCAGAAATAATAGAAACTGGCACCCCATGATATCTGACAATCTAAGCAACATATAACTCTGCTAATCTCTTGAGTGAATAATCCATACGCATTTGAATGAAATCTGCAGATTTCGTCAAATGATCAATAATGACCCAAATACATCTTTCTTTCTCGGGGATAATGGCAGTCCCGATACAAAATCCATAGTAACGCGTTCCCACTTCCACTCTAGAATCATCACTGTTTGTAATAAACCCGAAGGTACTTGATGCTCAACTTTAGCTTGCTAACACACTAAAGATCTCGATACGAATTCAAAAATCTCTCATTTTATACCTGACCACCAGTACATTTGTTTCAAATCACCGTACTTTTTATTGCTACCAGGATGAACAAATCAACTACTATTATGAGCTTCTTGTAAAATCTTTTGAATGAGATCAAAATTTATCGAAATGTAAATTCTTATTTTAAAATATAAACTATCATCAGACCCAATCTAAAAATATGAATTAAAAGTCGTCTCAATATGTTTCCATTTAGCTATCAATACATCATCATTTTTCCAAGCTTTACAAATCAATTGCAAAAACATCAGTTTAGCTTTCAACTCAGCTAAAATCGAACCATCATAAGTCAACGTCAACCGACTGTTCAAATATCTCAAAGAGAATAGAGATTTTCTACTTAAAACATCAGCAACTACATTTGCCTTTCTCGGATGATAATCAATGATCAAGTCGTAATTTTTCTTTGACATCCAGTATTCAGACTTTTATGATCTGTGAATATATGCCATTTTTCTCCATACAAATGGTGCTGCCATATCCTCAAAGCAAAAAAATCGCTGCAAGCTCTAAATCATCTGTTGGATAATTCTTTTCTTATGGTATCAACTGTTTAAAGGCATATGCTATCACCTTGCCCTCTTGCATCAGAACACAGCCTAAATCGTTTAACAATGCATCACTATAAATAAGAAATTCTTTACCCGACTCTGGCTAAACTAACACCGGTGCCTCAATTGACAATGCTTTCAACTGATTGAAGCTTTGCTGACATTTCTCAGACCACTCAAACTTAACATTTTTGGCAATAATCTCATCAACGGTGTAGCAATCATCGAGAATCCCTTGACGAATCTTCTGTAATATCTGGCTAAACCCAGAAAAATTCTAACTTTAGATGCATTTTTTAGAGGCTTCCAATCTACAATAGCTAAAATTTTGTTCGAATCTATTCTAATGCCATCGGCCGATACAACATGTCCCAAAAATCTGACTTCTCGAAGCCAAAATTCACATTTTCTAAAATTAGCGAATAATTTCTTTTCGTGCAAAGTTTACAAAACAATTCATAAATGCTTGGCATGCTCTATCTCATATCGTGAATAAATTAGAATATCGTCAATGAATACCACAACGAATCTGTCTAAATACGATCTGAAAATTATGTTCATTAACTCCATAAATATTGAGGTGCGTTAGTCAAACCAAACGACATCACAAGAAATTCACAATGTTTGTACCTGGTCCTGAATGCGATTTTCGGCACATCTGAGTCTTTAACTCACAACTGATAATAACTAGAACGAAGATCGATCTTTGAAAACATTGACACAGCTTTCAACTGGTCAAGCAAATCATCAATACGTGGAAAGAGATACTTGTTCTTTATCGTCACCTTGTTGAGCTATCGGTAATTGATACATAATCGTATAGACCCGTCTTTCTTCTTAACAAATAACACAGGAGCACCCCAAGGAGAAAAGCTGGGTCGAACAAAGCCACTATCTATCAACCCTTGCGACTGTGCTTTCAACTCTTTCAATTCCGTAGGTGTCATTTTGTATGAAATTATCGATATTAGAAATGTTCCCGGCACTAACTCAATAACAAATTCAACCTCTCAGTCGGTGAAAACCTTGGTAACTCCTCTAGAAACACATCCGAGAACTCACATAGAATTGGAACCAATTCTAATTTCAATTCTGAAACTCTGGAATCAACTATGTAAGCAAGATATGCTTGACAGCCCTTTTGAACATTCGTCACAGCTGAGATTATATTAAACGTACCATCCAATTTGTCTGACTCAATTTGGACACATTTACCATCTTGACATTTTAACACAATATGTTTTCTTCTACAATTCAAAATAGCATTATGCAGAGTCAACCAGTCCATACCCAAAATTACATCAAACTCATTAAAGGGTAATAACATTAAACTAGCAGAGAAATCGTAACCCCTAATTTTCAGTGGACATGACCTACATAACTGATTAACTAGAACACACTGACCCAAGGGGTTTGTAACTCTGAGAGTATATTTAGTGCATTCTACATGTATTTTCTTTTTATCTATTAATGTAGTGCATATATATGAATGAGTTGATCCATGATCATTCAATGCATATACATTAATATCAAAGAGAGAAAGTACCCGCAATAACATCTGTAGCAGTAGCTTCCTCCCGAGCTTGAATTGCATAAGCTCTAACCGGTGTTCTTGCTTCAGACCGTTCATTCATCTCACTATTTTTTCCTTGACTGGGAGTAGTATTTCTAACATTTCCAGGTCGTCTACCCCTTTGAGAAGTTGCTTCAGGCTTATTTGATTGATTCCCGAAATCATTTTGCTTCTTAGGACAGTTAGGAAGAAAGTGGTCAATAGACCCATAATGAAAACAAGCTCCTGATTTAGATTGACACTCTCCAAAAGGTTTTTTATTGCATTCATCACACACCAAAATGGTTCACTCCACATTTCTTACACTTCCAACACTTACCGCTGGAGAATTGACTGTCTGGAAATTGTTTTGTCTCGGTTTCTCTCTGTTAATGAACTCTGAAGGAGCAGTTGATCTACTTGTGTCATTTCTAAACTTCTTCGATAGAGATGTTTGAGCAGGCTTAAATGTCCCTCTTTTATTAAAATCTCTAAATTTTGAATCTGACTATCGTTTACTTTTACAAATCTCTTCAACCTTCTTAGCCTGCTTGGAAATTTCTACAAATTCCTATAACTTTAATGCAGCTATAGCCATATGGATCTCATCATTCAACACATCTTCAAATTTGATACACATTTCCTCCTCATTTGATACGATGTTACGAGCATACTTGCTTAACTGTACAAATTCTTGTTCATATCAGCTACAGTTCAATTTCCTTGTTTTAACTCGAGAAGTTCTCTTTTTTTCTGGTCAATGAACAACCGGCTAGCATACTTTTTCTTGAATTTGTTCAGAAAAAATTCCTAGCTAACCCAATCATCCAACACCATCGTGCTCAAAGTATCCCACTATAGGTACGCCTCATCTTTAAGTAAGGACACTGCGCATCTCAAGCAATCTATAGGGGTGCACAATAACTTCGCAAAAACTCTCTTTGTGTTTAATAGCCAATACTCGACTTTTGAAGGATCATCATCTACTGTACCTCTAAACTCTTCCACTCCACATTTCTAAATTTTATCTAGGAATACATGAGTAACCGTTAAAGGTACAGGGTTTGGAGTATTCAGAGGTACCGAAAGAGGTAAACATGGGGTGGAGGTGGCGGAGTTGCAATATTTTATTGTTTAAATTCATTTGGTTTATCATTCCAAGAAATACATTTTTCATCTCATCACCCACGAATTGTGGAATAGGCACACTATTGCTTGCCTCAAGATTCGAAGCCTGTACATTACTTTCAGCTTCATTAACTATAGCTCGATTCGATTCAGTTGTAATTTTGAATCTATAATAAATAAGATATTAGAACGGATCAAAAGCATCACACTATTACAGGTTATATGTGGCATATATATACTAAATTTGTTACGTTAGTCCAAGAATCGACTAAACCGTAGCTTTGATACCACTAAATGAAACACCCCTAACCCGTATCCATCGCTAGAATAGGGTTACAGAGCATTATCATAAAAACATAACTTAAAAACATTCACTTCTAAACATTTACAAAAGTACAGCATAATCCATTCACATGCTTATCGTCCCTTATCCGAGCCCTCGGGGCCTTAAAAACACTTTAGAAATGATTTGGGACTAAATTGGGAACATTTGAAACATTAAGGAAAAAGTACCTAACATCTTAGTTTAATATTTTTGTCCTAATGTACCATAACAACCTATATAGCCACATATTCATGCCATGACCTTATAGATAACAAGAACTACCAACATCGATGGATAGTGTGAGCCGTAGATTCGATCCGTCTAAAAGTCAGCAATAACGATCTACAAAATAATGCACAAAAACATATAAGCTTAAAAATTTTAGTAAGAACATAGCATATCGTTTAGCTTAACAACAATTTAGAACAACTCATAATTTACTCAATTTGAAGTTACCGAGTATAAACAGGGGCACGGATGTGCTATTCAAGGGTACTGAAGTACAAATGGGGCCACATATGTGCAATTCTGGTGTACTGAAGTACAAATAGGGGCACGTATCTATAATTTAGGGGTATCGAAGTACAAATAGGGGCACATATGTGCAATTCAGGGGTACCAAAGTACAAACATGGGCATGTAAGTGTAATTCAGGGATACTGAAGTACAAACAGGGGCACGTAAATGTAGTTCAAAAAATAATTAAATGTAGGCATTGAGTTACATAACTATAATGTGAAAGTAGGAATAGAAATTCAATTACACATTTAAATACTACGAACTTACATTGACAACTACAGCGTAGAAGTATGATCGAGCTAATCTGTGATTTTTGAATTTCCTCAGTTTAGATCGGGTTGAGCTTTATTTTGATCTAAATAAATAATTATATTCAATTAAGTGTTTCAAAAATCTCAGTTATTGAATTCAATCCACAATCCACATTTATGCATAATTATAATTTTACCCCTAACATTTTAACTTCTTTACAATTTAGTCCTTAAGCTCGTAAATGGAAATTTATGCAATTTCATCCAAATTTCATGCTAGTCAATTTACGTAAGGACTCATATCAACCCACATAAATCATCAATTCAAAATTTTTTCCATGATATTTTACTACTTTTACAAATAAGTCCCTAAATGATAATTTTATCAAAATCACTTTACAAAAGTTCTTTATTTAGCAATAAAGATTTATCTTCTTTCATCAAACTTAAAAAATCAGACAAATACATTCATAGAAAAACTATAATCCTTTAACAGTTTTACAAATTAGTCCCTAGGCTAGTTAGATTAAGCTACAACGACTTCAAAAACATAAAAATCATTAAGAACGAGACAAATTTCACTTACATGCAAACATATTTAGCTTGGCCAAGTGGACCATTCATCCATGGAAGTCTTCTTCCTCAAAATTGGTTTTGGTTAAAAAAATAAAGATGATACTTTGTTTTATTCAATTTTGTTTTAAGTTTATTAACTTATTTACCTACTTAACCTTTAAAATCTCATGAAATTTCAATAAAACCATGTCGTGTATGGCCACTAACCACACAAAGGGTTTAATTACCATCTAACTCCTTTCACTTTGAAGTTTCATAGCTATTTGATACCTTTAACTAATAGAACTCTAGTTTTGTACCTTTTACGATTTAGTTCTTTTTACTCAATTAAGCATGCAAACGTTAAAATTTCATAACAAAATTTTAATACGAGCCTACTAACACACCAAAGACATTAGAATAATAATAATAATATATTTTCACGTCAGATTTGTGGTCTCAATACCACTTTCTAACTTCACTAAAAACGGGCTGTTACATGATTTGATTTGATTCGAAAAAAAATTCAAATTGAGTTCAGTTGTTAAGATAGGATTCGTCAAGTCGACTAACTCGAAATGTTTTGACTTGATTCAACTCGACTAGATCGAACACTCACCTCTACTATTGGGAAGATCGTTTGTAGCTACCTCCAAGTCCACCATCAATGTAAAGAAGAATGAACTGATGATAAAAATTAATGGGGAAGTAGAAGTGTTTAAATACGACAATCCATCAAAGTATGAGGAATCAGTGAGGTACTTATTGGAGAGTTGTAATGCATTATCTTATCGTACCACTAACAACCTTGGTCAAAGGTATGCTCGTTATCTCATGTGTGCAGGAAAGTAGATAGGTTCATGAGAAGGGGACAAATGGAAGGATTTAGGATGGAAAGGCGAATATTGGATGGATCAAGATGACAGGGCTCAAGAGAGGAACTCAATGAGGAGACCTAATAGACTGTCTGATGACTCCAACAACAATACTTAATATTTAATCGTTGAACTTCGTGAATTGTTCTATAATTTTTATTTTTATTTTGACCATTTTGAACTTATATTTAATTTTTATTTAGAAGTAGGACATAATAATGTAGGGGTTAAAGCATGCTGAGTCCTAAGGTTTATTTTATTAATGTGGGCATGTAAAAATTGAGAGTATGATGTTTCTACAACCCCAAAAATAAAAATTTTACAAAAATAGATTTGGTGTCACGACATTGGGCCAACAATGTCGCAACAACAGATTTTGAACTAAATTTTCAAATTTCCAGGCGAGATGTAGTAACACTGGCTTTCGAAGTGGAATGTTGCAACATTAACAGTGGGCGTCGCGACATTGAGTTGGGTTTTACAGCAAAATACTTGACTCGGTGGCACCACTCAACACTAAAACCCTTAAAACTCATCGGTTTAAACCATAAAGCCCAAGTATAAAACATTCCTAAACTCACTTAAGACCTTCAGAACATAATCTTAGCCACCTAAAACTATATCAACTATCAAACACTCCCCCCTCACTCGATTTCTCTAAAAGGATGTTACATTCTCTATTTTGTTTTATTCTCCCTTCTGTTTTCTTTTGTTTTATAGGTTCTACGAGATTCCATGCTCTAAACAACGTTCTTTGGCAATCGAAAAGGTATCAACAATGAGGTTAAGGGTTCTAAACTCAATCTTGTTAATATTCTTGATTTGTTGTAAGATTTTAGATATAATTGCCTGGTTGAAATTTCATTCTTATCTAGTTATTCAAAATATTGAACATGGCACCAAAGAAGTCTAGGAAGACAAAAACATAGAACCAACAACAGACTTCGACACCTCTTGTTTTGAGCATCAGGATGTCGAAAAATATTTTTTAGAAATTCAAAGAAAGACAGTCATCTAAGAGAGGGGTTTTGCCTTGTCGTCAACTCTTTGTAATGAAATTTGGGAATTAGCTAATTATCATGGGTGGTATGATTTTTATTCAACCCCAAAAGAACCGACTATCATTTCTGTAGTCTAGGAGTTTTATGCATCTTTAAAATATATAGAGAAAATACAAGACTACGTAGTGATATCCATCAAGAAGTAAGCTATTAATGGTAAACACGTCCTTGTCACTCCCAAATAAATATGCAAATATTACAATGATCCATATCATAGGAACGATTTCATAGAAGGTATTTATTTAATTTTTTTATAGAAATATTGATATGGAAAATGTAATAAATTGCTTAACAGAAGGGAGAGGCGATCAGAAACGCCAACTCCATACTAATAACCCACTTTCATTCAATCAAGTGATTATGTTTTCAATCGCTAAAATGTGGATGCAATTTCTTTGTTCATAGATTTTACCTACCCTTAATGTGTCTAACATAAATTCTTTTCGAGTTATTTTGTTGTATGTTGTTTTACAGAAAAAGAAATTTTCTATAAGGACATGGATTTACTAATCCATGGTAAACTGCATTAGTGGCCTGAAGGTATTTGCTTTACCTTGTGACGAAATTATTTTGAAAACTGAATGTTCTGATGACTGCCACAATACAATTTCTAAAGTCGACTAGGGGTCTCGTTAGAGACTCAATTTTTGCAAAATACCGAGAGCTTCAGTGGAGGTAAATTTTAGAATGGAACAGAAGAAGAAAGCAAAAAATGCACATGCCATCATCCCTGAAAAGAAAAAACAAAGCAACAAAAGGCTAAGGAAGCCAAGGGCAATAAGGGTGCCCGACTTAGAATTCATGGTAAGATGTATACATGAGGTGCAACCGTTCCACGAGGACTATGTGAAGAGACATGGTGTGTAGATGCCACAATTTTTGCCATTTAAGTATGCACCCATGTAGTCCCACGGGAAATCCGAGAAAGGAGAAAAAGATGACAAAGACGAAGACAAAAGAGAAGAAGAAGAAGAAGAAGAAGAAGAAGAAGAAGGGAGATGGAAGAAGACTTCTCACCCGTTTACAACTTTGAAGAGGTGTTCCAACCCGAACGAACTTTAACTAAGGGCATTAAACTCCGCAGCCCAACTCGTGATGGTCCAGCCCATTCATCGGGTGGAACAACTACAAGACAAGCTACCGAGTGAGACAAAGGGAAGACGAGAATAATAGATTCATCGAAGTCTGATTCTGCTGAAGATTATTAAACTTTGATTTATAATTTTGGGGTTGTAAATATTAACTTGGATGATATTTTTATTTTCTACATTAGTGTAGGATTTCAATAGATATTATTGTTGTTGTTGTTGTTAACTAATTAAAAAACTTACTATTTCTATGTAGGTAACCCTCATGGAGGATGCACAACTAGATCGAGCAAGACATGCAAGAGGGCAACAACCCAACTACATCTCGCTATACCATCACGAAGAAAACAAGTAGTTTTAACTCTTATCTTCAGTTAGAGCACATTAGGGACAATGTGCAATATAAAGTGTGGGGGTTACATATAATTTTTTAAATTTATTTTGTTGTTGTTTTTGCTTGTTTTTATCATATTTCGTTAAATTTTTTATTTTGTTCGCATGGTGCTTGAGCTTGTAGTAATGCAAGTGATTGGTTATGAGCATGATAATAGGAAGGGATGATACAAAACTTGTAAATTTGACATGATAGTAAAATATTCTAGGTTGTGAAATTTTAGACTAGTTAGTTCACTATGTTACACTGTAAAATAGGTAAAAGTAATTGAGTATACCAAATGATAAATGATTACATAGGGAAACATATATGCTTGTTTTAAACTTCAGATAGTTAGAATTTTATGACTTGCATGATTGAATCCATGGATGTCGAGATGCTTAGGATAATGGAATTTTAAATTATGATATATAATAAATTTTGTGAGACAATGTCGAATGAATTTGGGTTCCGTGTTCAATTTGGAAAATCATCAAAATTGAATAAAAATAATTAGAGACTTAAATTTATATGTTTAAAATCCTTAATGAGTCTATTTTCAATATAAACAAATGGAAGCATCATCAAAATTCTGTACAAAGAGATAATTAATTTTAGTGAAAAGGACGGAACTGTCAAATAGTGAAATAGGGAAAATTTAATGAATAAAATGTACTTATTGGCTAAACCAAAAATTTTGAAAATATTTTGGTAATAAGATATGTTAGTCTAGTTTCATAGGAATTTAGCGGATCTTAATTTGGAGTTTCGTAGCTCAAGATATAAATAATTTAGTGACTATGACTCAAGTGGACAGCTTTGAATTAATATATAAATAAATGGTGGAATTATAGATAATGTTACATATAAGCATATTATACATTAAGGATGTGGAATGGAGAGGAGGAGGAGGAAAATAAATGATTATTCAACTAGCATGAGTTCTCATTAAAAATGGCCAATTTGCATGTTTTGGGTTCAAGGACTAAATTGAATAAAAGTAATATTTTAAGGGTAAATTGGTAAAGATGTCAAAAAGTGACCAAATTGCATGAAATGATTTGTTTTATTATTTAAATTAATAATTTGAATGAAATATTAATTTATATCAAGATTGGGTGAAAATTGAGGAAAATAGAAAATTACCAAAATGTCCCTAAATTTTGGTATTTCTACAATTTAGCCTGGTAAGTTCGTGTAACTTGAATTATATTCTTAGATGATTGAAATATATATATTGGATTGAGAAATTGATTTGAATTGTGAACATGAGAAATTGTGAATTGAATGAAATGAAAATGAAGCTTTGAATTACATGAGTAAATATCAGGTCTCGTAGGCTCTATTTGTTATTAATATAATATTTCGAGGATATGTTGTAAAGAATTATAAAAGCACATTAATAATTTTAATTCGGATGAAATTTTGTAACTCGGTTTATACGTATGCAAATGTATGTCTTCTAGTAATGCCTCGTACCCTATTCCGGGCGTCGAATACGGGTAAGGGGTGTTACAATATGACATCGCCAGATTCGGTCATAACGTTTAGACCGGGATTGGGGTGTTACACTTTCCTCTAATAGCCCATATTTTGCTCCCTATGTTCCCTTACCTTCCCTTACTTCCCCTTAAAAAGCTCACCGCTTCAAATTCCTGACTTTTCAGATAACCCACGAGGTCAGAACATGGGCTTGGCTTATGGAGGAGTACTCAAACATTTTGCGTATAAACTTCTCTACTTTATTATTTGTTATTTTTGGGATTATTTAATTATTTTCTATGGATTGTAGCATGGGACATTGATTTTTGGATTTTGTTTTGATTTTGCATAATTTGGTTTCAAAACAATCGTTAAAAATGGTTTATAAAATCAGTACAAAAAACTAGATTTTTCAACACAATTACGATTTCGACCCAATGATTTTATTTCTTTCAAGAACATGTTTTTACTAAAATTTAATCTATTTTATTCAGATAATCAAATGAAATGTATCAAATAATGATTTTAAATAAAAATATGATTTTTGTTAATCTTTCATTGTGACATTTTAAATTAAGATGTTTACTTCAAATGCTCAAATTTGGACTTTTCAAAGATTATTTGATTTCTAAAATATCTTTCCAAAGAAGATTCAAAGAGATTACTTTAGATTTTCTCAAGAAAATCAACACGTTAATTTTAAATTAAAGAGATAACGATGTTTGAAAGAAAATAACTAAATGTTTTCCACGCCACCACTATGGCCAATGTGATATTTGAGATTCAACCATAATGTCTAGGTCGGGTCTAGGAGGTTACACCACTGTGGAAAAAAAGTTGGCAGATGCCAACAACAAAGCATTATATGCTATCATCTGTAGAGTTCATCTACAAGAATTGAGCCTTATATGCCAACAACTTAAAGTACTTAAAATTATCATAAAATTTGGAATAAAAAATAATAAAATAATAAAACCTAAGAGATACAATATTGGGATCATATATAATAAAAATTAAGCCTAAAAATCATACCTAATTTGATTTAAACTTGAATTAAAGCCCAAAACTCATAATTTCCCATAATAATCCCATTCGAAAATTTTACTTGTTTAGTCTTCACTAAAACAGTTATAACTTGAGATCTTAGACTCAAAATTGAGTGACTCAATGTGTTTTTTGAATCTAAGAGATAGAACTTCAAACGATTTATCGACATATGAACCCAAAAATGTGCGGATACCATAAAATAAGTCATCACAATTTGACTAATTTTCTGAACATGAAAATTGGTAGCTTCCATGAATTAAATTTAATAAATTTTGCCCCATCTATGCATGTATTAGCCAGAATCAGAAAGTATTGAGGAATTATATGCTAAGTTATGTGATCTTTCCAATTAGGCATTTGCATTGGGAGAGGAGTACTCAAATGTAAAACTGGTTAGAAAAGTCTTGAGATCTTAGCTTGAAAGATTCTTTATAAAAGTCATAGTGATTGAGGAGGCTAGAGATCTTGAAAGATTGGATATTGATGAAATTATTGGCTCATTACAAACTTTTGAATGAATCTTGATAAGGTAAAATGAAGCAGAGGTAAATGGGACAGAACCATGGCCCTTTAAACGAGTGTGGAAGCACCAACTTTTCATAATGTTACAATTGAAGATCTTTAGGATTAGGATAAGGCTTAAGGAGTTATTTTTTGTACCTAACATAAGATTTAATTAAGTGCAAGTTATTTTTTAAGAGCGTCGGTCTGGTAAACTCTAAACTAAAGAAAAATAACACTAGTTCGAATAGTGTATAAGATGCTCTGAATGAGTAAAAGCCAACTTTTAAGAAATGTAAGTGCAATGGATTAAGAAAGAATAACATGTAAGTAAATATATGTGATAAGTTGAGTGGTTATAAGTAAGCATGATTGGCAAAGTAGTGTTCGCCCAAGGGTTCATCTTGGCGACAAAAATAGAAGAACCAAGATTGTTCTGTCTATAGGGCCCTTTGTAATAGGCAAGGTTAAGGAATCATAATATGGATGAGGTGAAGTATGACTGGTGAAATGGTAATCGCCCAAATACACTCTTTTGGGCATATAAGATTGGGCAAACTTTGATATAAATGACTGGACACGAGTTCTAAGTCAGATTACAATGATGAGTGAAATCTGACTAGTAGCCATGAGAAATTTAAACTGAAGGAATGGGTATATATCCATGATATAACATAAACATAATTACAGTGGTCTAGAACTAGTCAATGTAGGAGATAGGTTGGTTTAGAAATAATTGAATGAGGTCTAGAAAAGTTAAAGGATAACGAGATAGCTAACTAGGTTTTGAAAGTGGCAGACAATGGTAAAAAATAACTCATTTCTAATGTTATGTTAGCCTAGTTCCAAAGAAGACTTCGATTAAGTTAAAGAGTACTCATGTTGAATTAAAGGAGGGTTGCCTTCCTCTTTAAAGCTAAGGCTTAAGGCAGATAGGGTGCTCTCTCTAGAGGCTAAGTCAGAAAGCTCTAGTTTCGTTAAAGAGTCTACCTCCTGTCAGGGTAAGTCCCTCAATTTTGCTTGTTGAAAACACATATTTGTAATTATGCATGAAGAAATGAAGCTATGTCTGGGTTAAAAGTGATGATAAAGGCTACCCGAATGAGTTCTAATGAAATGTTTTTGTCTGTCGAGGGAAAAGGAGGCTGCTTTCTCTAACTAGGCAAAGGATCTGAAGTTAAGCTGCCTTTGAGGCTAATAGGTGAGTCTCTAAATTAACTCTTTTAGGTATGTTTGCATGTTAGTCTCTTCTGTTCCAAACGACTAGTCTATGAAACAAAAAACAAGCTTCATACATTGATTTTGTGAAAACTGTGATGCTTGAATGAATGTGTCTAAAAGTATAATTCTGTCATGAACAAGTCTTTGCATGAATTTAAAATACATGAGTTGCATGTTTGAAAATGTGAATACATCAGTGTGAAGAAGTCTGAAAGAGTAAGTTTGTCAAGTATGAGTCTGCATAAAGAGTTTGGTTGCATGTGAGTTCGTCGGGACAATAAACATGACCTAGTCTGGGACTATGGTGTCATGTGGGGAAAAGATAAAGGATGGTTGGACGAGTACCAGGGGATGGGGGGAAAACCTTAAGACATTAAGTTTAGGCAAATCTCTATCGTCAAAAACATCATTTACCGAAATGTGGAAGCCTTTGTGATTATTCTTAAGAAGTCGTTGTGGTTGTTCTCTATTATATGTGAGCCCTAGTGGCGGAACATTTTATATGTGGTAGCCTTTATGGTTGATTCTGTTATATAAGAGCCCTGGTGGCTGATTTTGTTAAATTCGTCTTCATGGTGAGGTCCATTATATGAAAGCCCTTGTGGGAAAATTTGTCAAAGAGAAGCCTCTATGGTTGATTCTGTTATATGAGAGCCCTTGTGGCTAATTTTGTTATGAGAATGGCCTTCGTGGCTGATTTTGTTAAATGCACCTTCATGGTGAAGTCTAATATATGAGAACACCTTTGTGTCTATCTGATGCTATAAGGACACCTTTGTGGCTATCTGATGTTATGACAACACCTTTGTGGCTATTTGATGTTATTTGGGCACATTTATGTCTATCTAATGTTACATGGACACCTTCGTAGCTATCTATCTATCTTTAAGAATGCCTCTATGGCTATCCTGTGTATGTGTTTGGATGCCCTTGTGGCTATCTACCTATCATGCAACGATGCCTCCATGGTTTTCTATGTAAAGGGAAAAGTATGCCTTGTTGGCATAGTCTAAAAATAACCTTAGTGGAAATAATCCAAAGATAACATCGATTAAGTAGGAATTGTATAAAGGCAACTCAACAAGCTTGAAGCAAAGGAAAACTAATGATGAATGTTCCATGTTGAGGAGAGGAAGTAGTCCTTCTCGCCCACAAGAATGAAAAGAGGAATCAAAGAGTATGCTACGAGTGAGTTACCATGGGTGATGCGATACTAGCTCAGGAAGTAACCACTGAACCCGTTGAGCTGGCACAAGGACCTATAACTCGGTCATGAGCTAAAAGGTATCAAGATGCGTTAGCAAGTTATGTTGATCGAGCTTGGGGAGAGCAAGTAGCCGAATCCATTGAACATGCTTGGTCCAGCTCAATAGGCGTCCCTTGCAATTTATTGCAAGCTGAACATTAATTTTAATAAACTCATCTTAGTTAATAATTGAGTTGCTGGACTATATTAAACTCATCTTAGTTAATAATTGATTTGTTGGACTTTATTTTCATTAAACTCATTTTAGTTAATTAATGGTTGGAATAAATGTTTATCTTAGTTGCTGGAATAATTTATTAAGTGTTAGATGTGTTTATTTACAGTTTATTAATTAAGCTTATTAAGTTTAATATGTGTTTAAATGTGTTTAATGTGTTTAATTTGTTTTTAATGTGTTTTGATTGTAGGTGACTAATCAGCTGGAAATAATTATGAACAAGGGCTGTTAAAAAGTATTAAATTTGACTAATCAGTTGGAAACATACAAGGGGTTGTTACATCAATTAAAGAAGAGCATTTTACATCATTTAAATGAGTTGTTATGTCATTTAAAGAGAACATTATACATCCTTTAAGATTCAGCAGCTTACTCTTCTTCTCCATAGTGTCTTTTCGGCTATCCAAGGGAGAATTTAAAGCTCTTTCTAAGCTCTTTGGCTGCCCCAAATTGAAACCTAAGCATACAAGATCATTTAATCAACTGAATTGGAATATTAAAGTTGTTGTTACCTAGGCCTGGAATTTCAAGAGTTTGTGCTTAATGAATTAAGTTAATTTTAACTTATTATTAGCACATTAAAGCTGAATAATTGTGACTTTTCAGCTAGGCCTTATTCAGCAACATAAATACTTGTAATCAGCTCATTGTAAGGGACTTTTTGTTGAATTTATGTTAAAATTGAAACTTGTGAGATTTCCAATTCTCCATGTTCTTTTCAGGACTGAATTGACTTATCAAGTTATCTTGAGGCATCATTCCTTCCTTTGCTAAACCGAACTTATCACCTTTTGGTGTGGCGTTCATTATACCTTTGATTCCTATCACATTTGATAGTGGGTCAAGGTTCTTTGCTGATTTTCCTAAACTAACTTTCACCTAAGATCTACTTTGAGATTTGGGTCAACAATCTCTATTGTTGGTTCATTCTCTACCCTTAGCCGATCTTTCCATTCATTGTTAAACCTTCTTCCTTTTAAAACCTTTGTTTGGAGCCTTTTTATCTATTCCGTTGAAACGAACTTAGCCTTACTCAAATTCACGATCGGGCAAACACATACGACTCAAATCATCATCGAAACGAGTTTGTATCATTTGGTATCAGAGCTAGTAAATTTGGAGTAAGAATCGACGCTTTTGGCACTACGATATTGTAATTCGATGAAAAAAATCATGCAAAAAAATGGTATTCATTTGAATTCATTTGTATTTTGCATTTAAAAAAATTGAAATTAAAAAAAGTGTTTAAGTTCTTTGATGCTGAGTTTTAAAAACTCTATTTGCTGTTCGAATTAGTCTTATTGTTTTCTTCTACTATTCGACCACACCTAAACTAATATCTTTTGTTTCTAGCCCACCTATTGGTCCTAACATCAATCCTACCCTAACCTGTCAACTTTTTGCTTTTATGTCTGACTAGTCCACTTAAAGAACTTACAGAGGCGGATTAAGAGGAAAAAAGCACGAGGGTTGTGGGCACAACTGAGTGAAGACAAAGCCAAGTTTGTGTGCTTTCTTTGAGAGAAAACTTGTGAGGTTTTTATTGAGAGTATTCAATATGACACAAAATCTGGAAAGAAATCCAAACGTTGGAGTAGGCATGCCAGATCTCACCCTACAAGCACTCATGCGACAAATGGAGCGGTTATTCGAACGTAAACTCAAGCCAATCGAAGATCAATTATTTCAAGTCGAGACACGAGGACAATACGAGGCAAGTCCGGAAGGTGTAAAGCGAGAGCGCGGGTGTCCAAACAAAGATCCCTATCAAGAAAGTGATCATTCATCTGCTCGAAACGTACATCAATGAGGTCGCCAATGACATCGGGGCCCTAGAGATCAAAACCGTCCAGATGACCCTTAAAAATATTAAGATGAAGATTCCGCCATTCCAAGGTAAGAATGACCCTGAAGCTTATTTTGAGTGGGAAAAGAAGATTGAGCTCGTTTTCGAATGTCACAATTATTCGAAAAGCAAAAAGGTGTAGTGCGCAGCAATCAAGTTTTTAGATTATGCAATTGTGTGGTGGGACCAGCTAGTAACGAGTCGAAGACGAAATGGTGAAAGATCCATCTCCATTTGGGCTGAAATGAAATCTGTCATGCAGAAACGATTTATTCCTTCATACTACCATCGGGATTTATATCAACGACTCCAAAACCTTACTCAAGGTAATAGAAGCATTGAAGACTATTATAAAGAGGTGGAGATAGTAATGATCCGAGCTCATATTAAGGAGGATCGAGAGGCAACAATGGCTAGATTCTTTGCGGGCTTAAACCGTGACATCGCCAACATAGTTGAATTACAACACTATGTTGAAGTGATAGACATGGTCCACATGGCTATTAAGATTGAAAAACAACTCAAACGAAAAGGAGTTAGTCGATCCTATGCCAATCCTTCCACTAACAAATGGAGCCAAAGAGCCAACAAAACCCCTGTTCGAATAAAGGAGCCGATTGTAGCAGCTAAGTCTAATCAGCCCATGGGAGAGACAAGTCAGAATAAGAATGAGCAAGTGCCAAATCGCATGAGAGACATAAAATGTTTCAAGTGTCAAGGTCGGGGGTACATAGCTAGCTAATGCAGAAGGTTTAATGTGAAATATTTTATGAATCTTAATGTTAATACATGCTGAAGTTTAAGATTGATCATTTGAAAGTAGATCCAAATTGTTTAATTATTTTGCATTAATAGTATTTGATATTGATTTAAATTTAAGCTATTAATGAGCCTAAATTTTGTTTAAAGTTGTTGATCAAATTCTGAGTGAAGAATTTACAATATTGTGTATTAAAGTTCAATTCTGCTAATTGAGCTTTATCAATTTGATACACATTTATATTTTATAGGAATTTATTTTGTGGTTTAATCTCAAAATCTATTTTAACGTAAAGTTTTGTTTTAAAATTTTTGAATATTAGTTTGAAAATATTTGGTCAATTATTGTTACGAAAAGACTCTAGTGATTATCAAGTAAGTCAGCATTTTTATGAATTTAATTATGCATACATATTAAAACAAACTTCAGTCAAATAACTTTAAATATGTTTGCTAATGTATAATATGAGTATATTTGATTAAGATTTGTGTATCTATTTCAAGAGGTATAGATTTAGATAATCCTTCAATTTTGATAGATTGGTTACTATAGTAAAGTACTAGTTGATGAGGGTTAAGATGGCTTAAGAGAATTTCATTTGAACTTTTCCCAAGTTGATCAAGTTTAATAGATATTTGAAGTAAAATTATGTATCATTAAGATCTTTAAGCTTTATATGTTGTCATTTTTTGGGATGCAAGGAGTGATTATAAATGTCAAACTTTCAACTTGTTGCAAGTTAATGGATTATTTAATTTGATTACATTACATTCATCTTATTGAAGAATATTTATGATGCAATTTGGACCAATCTAAAGTTGCAGATCATAAATAATGATACTTATGATTGCTACATAGTACATTGTTATAATTTTTATTGATACTATTAATTCAATACCTTGAATATTAGTGTAATGATAGTTTCTAATGTCATAAAAGTTGATAATAGCTAATGTCAATGAAGTTCTAAGTGATCCATTATAATATGTGATTGTAATTAAAATGAAAGTTTGGAATTATGTTGAGACATATGAGACAGAACTGAGTATTGCAACTTGTAGATTCAATGAGTTAAGTTATTAAGTTTATTCAGTGAATGTTAATTCGATATATTGTTTTAAACAGATATACTAGAATTTTGCAAGTATAATTGGATAAACTTAATTATGATTATAATGATTAAGTTACTGATGAGTTGGTATTAATATAAGTTGAACTTTCAAGATTGATAAATTATTAAATGATTGCATCTTAATAGTAATCGGAAGTACACAGAATGGTTATGTCCAATCCATTAGTAGTTGCTAAGTGATGAATGATTTAAATTTACGAGGATTAAGATAAATGTACTAATCTTCAAGTGAGTTTAGTGCTTGAAATAGAATTGAGATCTAATTCTTAATCTGATTTTACTATTGATTTTAATGTATTTGAAAATTATAGTTATATGGGACATTTAAATAAGTAGCGATAGTGTAGGATCAAGTTTTATACCGTTCAATACCATTTGGACAATGCTAGACGAAGTTCACAGCATTAGATTGCGAATACAAGGTGATTCATGTTACAGCAATCTTGAAAGTACAGTTATTGATTATAGATTGTCTAATGAATTTTCAATATCGACTTCAGAATTATTGTATAATTTATAGTATATTCAATGCTGTATTTAATTTTATTTAATACATGTATCATAGCATATATGAAATTTGAGTATTTAATTTTTAACTATTTTAAACATTAGTTAATGATTTAGTGCAACTTTATAAGTTAAATTGAATGAGTGCTTATTAATTAATCATATGCGTAATATTCTTAAGTCATGACATACTATGATGATTATTGAATGATTTATACAGAGTCAATTTGCAGTTAATCGCTAATCATTGAAGTTGACATGATAATGTTAATTCAATACTTTAAGAATGTAGATTAGATGTTATGATCAGTATGATTACCATTTAACATTTCAGATTATAGGCTATAAGTCTTAATTAGTAATATGTTATTCATTGAGTTAGGCATTCTCAGGATTTAGAAAATTAGCTAAATGATTATAACTCATATAGTCATTAGAATTAATGTCAAGTACAGTTAGTTTTCAATTAAGATTCTGATGAATAATTTTGATTTAAGATTTAGTCTAGATTGAAGTGAAAGTATTCGAGATGTTGAATTAAGCTAATGCATTGAGACTTAGAATTTGTATCATTAGTGATTGACTAAAGCTTATATAGAGTTTCGAGTGTAGATTTAATAAGCGAATTAATTTATGCAACTTTAAGTTCAGAATAATTGATTGTGAGTCAAGTTTAACTGATAGATTAAACAGCTTATACATATGATCTCAATGGATTGTACAGTCATTAATCTACAATTATGACATTTAGATCTCATAAACTTGGTATGTGTTACTAAGATCGAGATTTTGACTGATATTAGATTGTAAGAAGTTTAATGAGAATTATTACTGATGAATTTCTAGCAATATAGTAGCTATGATCAGTTTACATAGATTGAATGATAAATTCATGTCAGAATAGATGAATTTTAGAAGTATTATGTTATAAGGAATCTATGTTAAATTCAAAAGATTATAGTGTAATTGCTAGATGCTATATGATTTATCTGAGTGCAGTTGTTGACACATTTGAGAGATTGAAGATTATCAAATGTCACTTAAAACGTCTGCAAGCTTATTGAGCATTAGCAAGTCAAAGTTTTAAATCATTAATGCTAGTGTTTAGCATGATATCTGAAATTTTCAATTATGCTATACATTATGGATAGGATAGCACTATAGATTACTGAATGACAGGATAATGCATTTAGAATCTAGCATTATTGATATTTAAATTGATTTCAAAGTAGATTCATCTATACGTATGTTGAGGCAGTATTAGCAATTAATTCAGTTGAAAAGTTAAACTAATTTAGAGTCTTAAGTCATGATAATGCAAAGTACATCTGTGATGGCTATGCAATGCTTTCAGCATTGATGGTTGCTATATAGATTGTACATCAGTATTTCAATGAGCAATGACATCTATTAGACTAAGTTATTGAATGCTATAGATATTTTGATGAGATATTTACATATTCTAGCAACTGATAGTCGATTTAGTTAAAATTGACTTTAAACATAGACTTAATGATGTATTGTAATGAAGATGTGTTATTTAATCATTTGTATCTAATTCCAATGTAACGTTATTCATTGACTAAATCATTATCAAATCAGACATTCAGAGTCATGTGATTAACGAACTTTATGATGTAATGCATAGTACTAATCAGTACATATGCTAAATTGCAATAGAATAACGTGATTACTTGCGTTGGATATATTAGAATCTTATTCAAAATCCTAAATTGTCAGATGTTATAGTCTTGTAGATATTAGATATAAGCTATAAATACAGATTCAGAAATTTAGGTACTGAGTTATCCATAGAAAATACGATGATTGACTTGAGCCAATTAGGACAAATTGTTATGACAGACATGCATGAAGTCTTAGATCTATTAGTTAAAATTGAGTTAGATCTAATTGATTATAATTTTATAGTTATAGAAGTTCTGAAATTAGTGTATTGAATCAAAGTGTATTATGAACTTGATAGTTCAGGTAGTCTAAGATTATTGTCAAGCAGTATAGACTTGATTAGTAACATACTTGACATATGACTTATAGCTCTATTAATTGATTATTATGCAACTTGTATTAATCATATTATTTTGAGTATTAGATGTAATTGTTAATTTAGATCTATCTTCATTAGTATATAATAAAGTGATCTTCTGAAGTATTTTCATGAAGGATATCTATACGTTAGCATTTAACAAGATATTGTAGATGTATATGATGTATCAATTAGATACTTCATGAAGAGGTAAGTTGCGTTCTATGTCTGATATGATTAGATAAGAATTACTATCGTATTGAATTTATATCTGATAATTTGAAATCTTGAAAATTTAAATGCAGTAATTATTAGGATCTTGAATAGTACTATGTATGTATAACTGTATAAATCTAATTAAGTCTAAATTGCATATTAGCACTATCTAATAGATAATTCTGATTTAAGTATATCTGAATAGATATTTAGTTACATTTTACGTTAAGTTGCTTATTTGCATTTACATAATTAACGTATGCTAGTAAGGTATAGTTGCGATTTATTTGAAAATGTCAATGCGAGGTACTATGAGATAGACAATGATACCAGGATAATGAATTTCTGTGAATTTCAGATAAATCGTACTTTAAGTGAATTTTCAGTGTACTAGATTTAACTTGACATGCTCTCAATGTAGATAATGTTGAATTACGTATTAAATCATATATCATGAGAGATGATTGTAGTTTACTTGAATGTAGTACATGTAATATTCTTTTAGCTCATCAGTCTAATTCTAATGCTTGAGCATAGTTAGGTCATTTCTAGAGATCGAATGATGTTGAATGTATAGTGCTTGATATAGATTAGATTTGACGACATTTATAGGAATTTATGTGATCAGATATTGCTCAAACTATATCAAGACTTACTTGGTATGTTCAATTGATAAGTTTTATATCTAGAAGATAATACATTACATGTAATTCGTCTCGATAGATGCAATCATATTGCTAATATCTGCATTATATGATTTAATGTCTAAGTATCATTAGTATGCTAGTTTACTATTTGATTATAGAATTGACATTTTAATATATTGAACATTAGCGATATATTCGAGAATGAAGTTATGAATCACTATGTTAAACAATGATTGTCAGTAATGTTCAAGAGATTTCATATAACAACAGAGGCTTTATTGTGAATTAGAGTTTATATTACATAGTCTATGCATCTTAAGTGCATGAGTTACTTATAGTTGACCTTGAGATAAGTTTGCAATTATGAAGTAAATGCAGTCTGAAAGCTAAATGTTAATTTGACTTAGATAATCAATACAGCAAGATGTAGAGTTAGTTGATGCTTGATACATGAACTTAGTTGCTAATTAAGATGTTTATTTTATTATATGTAACATTTATTAAAGATTATTTAATGGAGTATGACTTCAGTTAATGTGGCTTTTCGATAATGTTTCAGTATTAAGCGATTAAGATGGATATATACTCTGACAAGTAATATCGCATACAGTATGAGCACTTGGCTCAAATGATTTAAGTGCTAATACATCGTACATGCGATACATTAGAATGTTGATATTCTATGTATTTCATAGTCATAAACGTATTATGAATTTAATGATCATATTGATATATTTGAATCTTAGAATATTATGACTTAAATTGCAATTATATTGATTAGAGTTTCAGAGAATGCGTATAAGTATGGATATCGAAAGTTGTACTAGATTGCATTGAATTTCAGTCGATCATTGCAATGTATTATTTGCTATAATTGATGTATTTCTAAGTCTGAGATTATATCAAACATGATACTAATGACTATGCTTTACAATATTTGATAAGATCTAGATTTAGTTCAATGAATGTTATCTAATGATCATGAATGTCTAACAGTTAGTCGCAATAGCCTTAGTATGATCATACTTAACATAAATGGACAAGACTTATGAGATTTACTTAGTTCAATGTTTGAGGAGATTCAAGAATGTATCAATGTCTACTAAGCAATTAATGAAGCATTTTAACACATAGATAGTTTCAACTTATGTATAAACTGTACTAAGATTGCAATTACTGATGTTTAAGAATTTGTGAACGTGAATTCTAGCTTAATTCATTAGAATAGTGTATAGTAAAGAATTTCGGTTAATGACTAAGATCGAATTATGTTACTGGAAGATTTATGTTGAAGTTTAGATTATCCAGTTAATTGGATAATCTACTAAGAATGGATATGTTGACATTACACTTCAGTATATGCAAAGCAATGATGATGTATACAAGATAGTTTTGAAGTATGTTTTTAATGATTCAATGATTAATCATTTTAACGAGATATGATGCAAATTTTGAAGATTGAGTTTGATAAGCATTTGACTGAATTAGACCATACTAGCATTTGAAATGTTTGAACTTTATTAGTTGTGATAAAGCTTAGCATCATGACGAATGATTAACAGTTCATGATATGAGACGTTAATTGATACATGAACAGACTAACAGTTATCTATAGTCAAGTTATAGGATTCACAGTACTTCATTGGAGAATTAACTTAAATTGATATATGCTATGTTAATTAACTTTTACTAAGTGCTGATTCAACATTTAGTGATTGAATCTAAATATTGAATTACATTTATTAGTTCAAGAATCAGAGTACTGATACAGTGTAATACTAAGAATTGTAGTTCAATGCATGAATAACGTACAGAGTAGATTTGCATAAATCAGTGATTAGAGAATCAATCAGTGATACTAAGCTAGTATTGACTAGTATTACATATGAACTTAAATTAGTTGAAGATATTGATTTAAGCTTAAAGGTATTAGCAAACTTTATAGTAGTACCTTGAATTATCATAAGTATAGATGAATCGTCTAATAATTATAGTTAGATATGCTTACAATCAATCTAGTATAGTAATCATAATCAGTGGTAGATATAGAAATTATATCTTGATATTGAGATCATTCACCTTTTAAGATATTAGATTTAATTGATTCAAATTTGTATATGATTTATACTATTGTATAAGTTTATTATTTTTGAAAGTTGATCTAGATATAAGTCATTCAATGATTGTAAATGCTTAGTCATGACAAATTGATAATGTTGATGTTTGAACAAGATTTATGACGTAAATGCCAATTGTTTCAATAAGTTTATATACACAGTGCTATGTGATTGAGTTAATTAATGAGTATTAATCAATAATGTGCATGAAGTTTTCTAGAAGTTTAACATGATGCAATTAATGCTTAGAAGCATTAGCTGACAATACATGTTAAGTTCAAGCATTATGGTATCTTAGAATCGATTTATGCATTGTTTAATAATCTTTATTGAACAATTCCATTTTGAATAGTATAAAAGATTTGATATGAGTTTGCTATTCTAAAAGTCTATGTACTCTTGATTACATGTTGATGTTCATTATAGTAAGTGGTATATCGATATGAATCATGCGATAAGTAGCAATTATCATAGACATGCATTAAGATATCTAGTATCGCTGCAAAATTAATTCATAATTTAGAAAGCTTGTAATGATATAGATCGTTTGAATCTAAGTATGTAGTTCCATAGGATCTTACCAGTAGTCTAAGTATAAGGATCTTGCATTCGATGTATTCTGATTGATTTAAATTTCGTATTGAGAGATTTTAGATTTAGTTAGGAATGAAGTGTAACATTGCGAATATTCATATGTTAGACATTTATGAAATTTTAAATATATTTGACATTTGCAACTAATCAGGTTAAAATGTGCTCAATTTGAAGTGTCATGCTAACATTGCCATAAGGATTCAGACTTTGGACATTTGATACTTTTGGCTTATAAGTCTAACAAATATCTGTAATGACAATGTCTGTATGTGATCATTTAATGCGAATTTATCTAATCTATATGCATTAGATGTAAACTAATGTTATAAACGGCATATATTTTAGAATCATGCATCATTAGAACATCTAAGATTTACTCGAGACACTAAGCACATTGGATGCTTAATAGGTGAAGTTTGATACTTGTATTCAACTAATCTGCACGTTTAAGGATATGATACAAATTTGAGTGAACTATTGCAGAGTTAATGAATGAATGTATGAAATGTAGTTTAGTGTCAACGATATGCTTTTGCAACAAGATTCGGATAATGATTGACGAATGAGTTGCTAAGATTAATGATTATAAGCTAAGTTGAAGTAGCTTATTATCAATCTGATGACTAGATGTTGATTGTTCGTAAGATGTGATGACATATTCAGCTTGATCTTGATAGTTTAAGCGATTTAAGAACATTTCAATACGATGAATATGTCGAAGTTGGATCTTTTAAACCGTTTGGATGTTAAATTGCTTGGTTTCGCTTATTTGAAGGATTTATATGCTGATGATTCTGATTTTGGAGAAATGTACAAGTTATGTGTGCTAGGTGCGTATGATAGGTACTATTGTCAAGACGGGGGTTTAATGGGACATTTCGATATTGCCAAAACTTTCTCCATTCTTTAAGAACACTTCTATTGGCCAAAGATGAAATGAGATGTGGTTAATGTGTGCGATCACTATATTGCTTGCAAGAAGGCCAAGTCAAGGATCTAGCCACATGGACTCTATACTTCGTTACCAATTCTGGAAGCACCATGGATGGATATTTTTATGGATTTTGTTTTAGGTCTTCCTTGAACAAAGAACGACAAAGACTCTGTGTTTGTTGTAGTTGATCGGTTTTCTAAAATGCCTCATTTCATTGGATGTAATAAAACTGACGATGCTTTAAATGTTGCTAATCTATTTTTTTGGGAGATCATGCGGCTGCATGGCGTTCTAATAACCATCATTTCGGACCGAGACACCAAGTTTCTCAGCCATATTTGGAGAACCTTATGGGGAAAGCTTGGCACTAAGTTGCTGTTTCCAACAACAAGCCATCCCAAAACCGATGGACAAACGGAGGTTGTTAATCGAGTTTTGTCAACACTACTGCGAGCTATTATTCGAAAAAATCTAAAAACTTGGAAGGAGTGTCTACCTCACATTGAATTTGCGTACAATCGATCGGTACACTCAGCTACGAAATAGTCGCCATTTAAGGTAGTGAATGGATTTAATCCCTTAACTCTATTGGATTTGTTACCTTTACCTCCTAGTCAGTTGGTGCATGTAGATGGAAAGAAAAAGGTAGATTTCGAAAAATAATTGCATCAACGAGTTAGGGATAATATTGAACGAAGTACCAAGTAATATGCTCGTAAAGCTAACAAGGGACGTAAAGGAATGACGTTTGAACCCGGTGACTGGGTTTAGATTCACATGCGCAAGGAGAGATTTCTAGTTCAAACACGATCCAAACTTTTTCCAAGAGGAGACGGTCCTTTTCAAGTCTTGGAAAGGATTAATGATAACACCTATAAATTACACTTACCTGGTGAGTATGGGGTTAGTGCTACTTTAAATGTTGCTGATTTATCTCTTTTTGAAGTAGGTGACGATTTGGGGACAAATCACATCGAATAGGGGGAATGATGCGATCCTAGCTTGGGAAGTTACCACCAAACCCGTTGAGCTACCACAAGGACCTATAACTCGGTCACGAGCTAAAAGGTTTAAAGATGCATTAGCAAGTTATGTTGATCGAGCTTGAGGAGAGGAAGAAGTCGAATTCATTGAACATGCTTGGACCAGCTCAATAGGCGTCCCTTGCAATTTATTGCAAGCTAAACATTAATTTTCATAAACTCATCTTAGATAATAATTGACTTTTTGGACTATATTAAACTCCTCTTAGTTAATAATTGAGTTGTTAGACTTTATTTTCATTAAACTTATTTTAGTTAATTAATGGTTGGAATAAATGTTTATCTTAGTTGTTCTCTAAGATCAATCTGAAAAGCTACTATCATCAAATTCGCATGCGGGAGGGGGACGAGTGGAAGACCACGTTCAAGACCAAATACGATTTGTATGAGTGGCTAGTGATGCCATTCAACCTCACCAATGCCCCGAGTACTTTCATGAGGTTGATGAACCACGTTTTGAGGTCTTTCATTGGTCGTTTCTGTGTAGTTTATTTTGATGATATTTTAATTTATAGCAAATTCTTATTTGATCATCTTGAAAATTTGCATGCTATTTTAAAAGTTTTACGAAAAGAAGTATTATATGCAAACCTTAAGAAATGTAACTTTTGTACTGACAAAGTTGTTTTTCTAGGTTTCGTTGTAAGTGCGAGTGGCCTCAAGGTGGATCAAGACAAGATTAAAGCGATACAAGATTGGCCACGTCCGACAAACATTAGCCAAGTTAGAAGTTTTAATGGTCTTGCAAGCTTCTGCAGGAGATTTGTACCGAATTTTAGCACTTTTGATGCCCCATTAACCATTAATATCAAAAAGAATTCTCATTTTCTTTGGTCTGATGAACAAGAACCTGCTTTTCTTAAAATCAAAGATTGTTTAACTAATGCTCCACTTTTGTGTTTACCAAATTCTAACAAAATTTTTGAAGTGGAATGTGATGCTTCTGGCGTAGGAATAGGTGCGGTTTTAGCACAAGATGGGCGTCCGGTGGCTTATTTTAGCGAGAAACTTAACGGGGCTATGCTCAACTACCCCACGTATGACAAGGAAATATACGCGTTGATACGTGCGTTAAAGACATGGCAGAATTATCTTTGGCCGAAGGAGTTTGTTATACACACGGACCATAAGGCTTTGAAGCATTTGAGAGGACAAACCAAGCTCAAAAATCATCACGCAAAATAGGTTGAATTCTTAGAATCCTTTCCATATGTCATTAAATATAAGCAAGGTAAGGAAAATGTTGTTGCGGATGTTTTGTCACGACGGTATGCTCTTTTAAACCGTTTGGATGTTAAATTGCTTGGTTTCGCTTATTTGAAGGATTTATATGCTGATGATTCTGATTTTGGAGAAATGTACAAGTTATGTGTGCTAGGTGCGTATGATAGGTACTATTGTCAAGACGGGGGTTTAATGGGACATTTCGATATTGCCAAAACTTTGGCCATTCTTTAAGAACACTTCTATTGGCCGAAGATGAAATGAGATGTGGTTAATGTGTGCGATCACTATATTGCTTGCAAGAAGGCCAAGTCAAGGATCCAGCCACATGGACTCTATACTTCGTTACCAATTCTGGAAGCACCATGGATGGATATTTTTATGGATTTTGTTTTAGGTCTTCCTTGAACAAAGAACGACAAAGACTCTGTGTTTGTTGTAGTTGATCGGTTTTCTAAAATGCCTCATTTCATTGGATGTAATAAAACTGACGATGCTTTAAATGTTGCTAATCTATTTTTTTGGGAGATCATGCGGCTGCATGGCGTTCTAATAACCATCATTTCGGACCGAGACACCAAGTTTCTCAGCCATATTTGGAGAACCTTATGGGGAAAGCTTGGTACTAAGTTGCTGTTTCCAACAACAAGCCATCCCAAAATCGATGGACAAACGAAGGTTGTTAATCGAGTTTTGACAACACTACTGCGAGCTATTATTCGAAAAAATCTAAAAACTTGGAAGGAGTGTCGCCTCACATTGAATTTGCGTACAATCGATCGGTACACTCAGCAACGAAGTATTCGTCATTTGAGGTAGTGTATGGATTTAATCCCTTAACTCCGTTGGATTTGTTACCTTTACCTCCTAGTCAGTTGGTGCATGTAGATTGAAAGAAAAAGGCAGATTTTGAGAAACAATTGCATCAACGAGTTAGGGATAATATTGAACGAAGAACCAAGCAATATGCTCGTAAAGCTAACAAGGGACGTAAAGGAATGACGTTTGAACCCGGTGACTGGGTTTAGATTCACATTCGCTAGGAGAGATTTCTAGTTCAAACACGATCCAAACTTTTTCCAAGAGGAGACGGTCCTTTTCAAGTCTTGGAAAGGATTAATGGTAACGCCTATAAATTACACTTACCTGGTGAGTATGGGGTTAGTGCTACTTTTAATGTTGTTGATTTATCCCTTTTTGATGTAGGTGACGATTTGGGGACAAATCACATCGAAGAGGGGGGAATGATGCGATCCTAGCTTGGAAAGTTACCACCGAACCCGTTGAGGTACCACAAGGACCTATAACTCAGTCACGAGCTAAAAGGTTTCAAGATGCATTAGCAAGTTATGTTGATCGAACTTGGGGAGAGGAAGAAGTCGAATTCATTAAACATGCTTGGACCAGCTCAATAGGCGTCCGTTGCAATTTATTGCAAGCTAAACATTAATTTTCATAAACTCATCTTAGATAATAATTGACTTTTTGGACTATATTAAACTCCTTTTAGTTAATAATTGAGTTGTTAGACTTTATTTTCATTAAACTCATTTTAGTTAATTAATGGTTGGAATAAATGTTTATCTTAGTTGTTCTCCAAGATCAATCTGAAAAGCTACTATCATCAAATTCGCATGCGGGAGGGGGAAGAGTGGAAGACCACGTTCAAGACCAAATACGATTTGTATGAGTGGCTAGTGCTGCCATTCGACCTCACCAATGCCCCGAGTACTTTCATGAGGTTGATGAACCACGTTTTGAGGTCTTTCATTGGTCGTTTCTGTGTAGTTTATTTTGATGATATTTTAATTTATAGCAAATTCTTATCCGATCATCTTGAACATTTGCATGCTATTTTGAAAGTTTTACGAAAAGAAGTATTATATGCAAACCTTAAGAAATGTAGCTTTTGTGCTGACAAAGTTGTTTTTCTAGGTTTCGTTGTAAGTGCGAGTGTCCTCAAGCTGGAACAAGACAAGATTAAAGCGATACAAGATTGGCCACGTCCGACAAACATTAGCCAAGTTAGAAGTTTTAATGGTCTTGCAAGCTTCTATAGGAGATTTGTACTGAATTTTAGCAATTTTGATGCCCCATTAACCATTAATATCAAAAAGAATTCTCATTTTTTTTGGTCTGATGAACAAGAATCTGCTTTTCTTAAAATCAAAGATTGTTTAACTAATGCTCCACTTTTGTGTTTACCGAATTTTAACAAAATTTTTGAAGTGGAATGTGATGCTTCTGGCGTAGGAATAGGTGCGGTTTTAACACAAGATGGGCGTCCGGTGGCTTATTTTAGCGAGAAACTTAACGGGGCTATGCTCAACTACCCCACGTATGACAAGGAAATATACGCGTTGATACGTGCGTTAAAGACATGGCAGCATTATCTTTGGCCGAAGGAGTTTGTTATACACACGGACCATAAGGCTTTGAAGCATTTGAGAGGACAAACCAAGCTCAAAAATCGTCACGCAAAATAGGTTGAATTCTTAGAATCCTTTCCATATGTCATTAAATATAAGCAAGGTAAGGAAAATGTTGTTGCGGATGTTTTCTCACGACGGTATGCTCTTTTAAACCGTTTGGATGTTAAATTGCTTGGTTTCGCTTATTTGAAGGATTTATATGCTGATGATTCTGATTTTGGAGAAATGTACAAGTTATGTGTGCTAGGTGCGTATGATAGGTACTATTGTCAAGACGGGGGTTTAATGGGACATTTCGATATTGCCAAAACTTTCTCCATTCTTTAAGAACACTTCTATTGGCCAAAGATGAAATGAGATGTGGTTAATGTGTGCGATCACTGTATTGCTTGCAAGAAGGCCAAGTCAAGGATCCAGCCACATGGACTCTATACTTCGTTACCAATTCTGGAAGCACCATGGATGGATATTTTTATGGATTTTGTTTTAGGTCTTCCTTGAACAAAGAACGGCAAAGACTCTGTGTTTGTTGTAGTTGATCGGTTTTCTAAAATGCCTCATTTCATTGCATGTAATAAAACTGACGATGCTTTAAATGTTGCTAATCTATTTTTTAGGGAGATCATGCGGCTGCATGGCGTTCTAATAACCATCATTTCAGAACGAGACACCAAGTTTCTCAGCCATTTTTGGAGAACCTTATGGGGAAAGCTTGGTACTAAGTTGCTGTTTCCAACAACAAGCCATCCCAAAACCGATGGACAAACGGAGGTTGTTAATCGAGTTTTGTCAACACTACTGCGAGCTATTATTCGAAAAAATCTAAAAACTTGGAAGGAGTGTCTACCTCACATTGAATTTGCGTACAATCGATCGGTACACTCAGCTACGAAATAGTCGCCATTTAAGGTAGTGAATGGATTTAATCCCTTAACTCTATTGGATTTGTTACCTTTACCTCCTAGTCAGTTGGTGCATGTAGATGGAAAGAAAAAGGCAGATTTCGAAAAATAATTGCATCAACGAGTTAGGGATAATATTGAACGAAGAACCAAGTAATATGCTCGTAAAGCTAACAAGGGACGTAAAGGAATGACGTTTGAACCCGGTGACTGGGTTTAGATTCACATGCGCAAGGAGAGATTTCTAGTTCAAACACGATCCAAACTTTTTCCAAGAGGAGACGGTCCTTTTCAAGTCTTGGAAAGGATTAATGATAACACCTATAAATTACACTTACCTGGTGAGTATGGGGTTAGTGCTACTTTAAATGTTGCTGATTTATCTCTTTTTGATGTAGGTGACGATTTGGGGACAAATCACATCGAATAGGGGGAATGATGCGATCCTAGCTTGGGAAGTTACCACCAAACCCGTTGAGCTACCACAAGGACCTATAACTTTCGGTCCACGAGCTAAAAGGTTTAAAGATGCATTAGCAAGTTATGTTGATCGAGCTTGAGGAGAGGAAGAAGTCGAATTCATTGAACATGCTTGGACCAGCTCAATAGGCGTCCCTTGCAATTTATTGCAAGCTAAACATTAATTTTCATAAACTCATCTTAGATAATAATTGACTTTTTGGACTATATTAAACTCCTCTTAGTTAATAATTGAGTTGTTAGACTTTATTTTCATTAAACTCATTTTAGTTAATTAATGGTTGGAATAAATGTTTATCTTAGTTGTTCTCTAAGATCAATCTGAAAAGCTACTATCATCAAATTCGCATGCGGGAGGGGGACGAGTGGAAGACCACGTTCAAGACCAAATACGATTTGTATGAGTGGCTAGTGATGCCATTCAACCTCACCAATGCCCCGAGTACTTTCATGAGGTTGATGAACCACGTTTTGAGGTCTTTCATTGGTCATTTCTGTGTAGTTTATTTTGATGATATTTTAATTTATAGCAAATTCTTATTTGATCATCTTGAAAATTTGCATGCTATTTTGAAAGTTTTACGAAAAGAAGTATTATATGCAAACCTTAAGAAATGTAACTTTTGTACTGACAAAGTTGTTTTTCTAGGTTTCGTTGTAAGTGCGAGTGGCCTCAAGGTGGATCAAGACAAGATTAAAGCGATACAAGATTGGCCACGTCCGACAAACATTAGCCAAGTTAGAAGTTTTAATGGTCTTGCAAGCTTCTGCAGGAGATTTGTACCGAATTTTAGCACTTTTGATGCCCCATTAACCATTAATATCAAAAAGAATTCTCATTTTCTTTGGTCTGATGAACAAGAATCTGCTTTTCTTAAAATCAAAGATTGTTTAACTAATGCTCCACTTTTGTGTTTACCGAATTTGAACAAAATTTTTGAAGTGGAATGTGATGCTTCTGGCGTAGGAATAGGTGCGGTTTTAACACAAGATGGGCGTCCGGTGGCTTATTTTAGTGAGAAACTTAACGGGGCTATGCTCAACTACTCTACGTATGACAAGGAAATATACGCGTTGATACGTGCGTTAAAGACATGGCAGCATTATCTTTGGCCGAAGGAGTTTGTTATACACACGGACCATAAGGCTTTGAAGCCTTTGAGAGGACAAACCAAGCTCAAGAATCGTCACGCAAAATGGGTTGAATTCTTAGAATCCTTTCCATATGTCATTAAATATAAGCAAGGTAAGGAAAATGTTGTTGCGGATGTTTTGTCACGACGGTATGCTCTTTTAAACCGTTTGGATGTTAAATTGCTTGGTTTCGCTTATTTAAAGGATTTATATGCTGATGATTCTGATTTTGGAGAAATGTACAAGTTATGTGTGCTAGGTGCGTATGATAGGTACTATTGTCAAGACGGGGGTTTAATGGGACATTTCAATATTGCCAAAACTTTGGCCATTCTTTAAGAACACTTCTATTGGCCGAAGATAAAATGAGATGTGGTTAATGTGTGCGATCACTGTATTGCTTGCAAGAAGGCCAAGTCAAGGATTCAGCCACATGGACTCTATACTTCGTTACCAATTCTGGAAGCACCATGGATAGATATTTTTATGGATTTTGTTTTAGGTCTTCCTTGAACAATGAACGGCAAAGACTCTGTGTTTGTTGTAGTTGATTAATTTTCTAAAATGCCTCATTTCAATGCATGTAATAAAACTGACGATGCTTTAAATGTTGCTAATCTATTTTTTAGGGAGATCATGCGGCTGCATGGCGTTATAATAACCATCATTTCGGACCGAGACACCAAGTTTCTCAGCCATTTTTGGAGAACCTTATGGGGAAAGCTTGGTAGAAATTTACTGTTTCCAACAACAAGCCATCCCAAAACCGATGGACAAACGGAGGTTGTTAATCGAGTTTTTTCAACACTACAGCGAGCTATTATTCGAAAAACTCTAAAAACTTGGAAGGAGTGTCTACTTCACATGAAATTTGCGTACAATCAATCGGTACACTCAGCTACGAAGTATTCACCATTGGAGGTAGTGTATGGATTTAATCCCTTAACTCGATTGGATTTGTTACCTTTACCTCCTAGTCAGTTGGTGCATGTAGATGGAAAGAAAAAGGCAGATTTTGAGAAACAATTGCATCAACGAGTTAGGGATAATATTGAACGATGAACCAAGTAATATGCTCGTAAAGCTAACAAGGGACGTAAAGGAATGACGTTTGAACCCGGTGACTGGGTTTGGATTCACATGCGCAAGGAGAGATTTCTAGTTCAAACACGATCCAAACTTTTTCCAAGAGGAGACGGTCCTTTTCAAGTCTTGGAAAGGATTAATGATAACGCCTATAAATTACACTTACCTGGTGAGTATGGGGTTAGTACTACTTTTAATGTTGCTGATTTATCCCATTTTGATGTAGGTGACGATTTGGGGACAAATCACATCGAAGAGGGGGGAATGATGCGATCCTAGCTTGGGAAGTTACCACCGAACCCGTTGAGCTACCACAAGGACCTATAACTCGGTCACGAGCTAAAAGGTTTCAAGATGCATTAGCAAGTTATGTTGATCGAGCTTGGCGAGAGTAAGAAGTCGAATTCATTGAACATGCTTGGACCAGCTCAATAGGCGTCCCGTGCAATTTATTGCAAGCTAAACATTAATTTTCATAAACTCATCTTAGATAATAATTGACTTTTTGGACTATATTAAACTCCTCTTAGTTAATAATTGAGTTGTTAGACTTTATTTTCATTAAACTCATTTTAGTTAATTAATGGTTGGAATAAATGTTTATCTTAGTTGTTCTCTAAGATCAATCTGAAAAGCTGCTATCATCAAATTCGCATGCGGGAGGGGCACGAGTGGAAGACCACGTTCAAGACCAAATACGATTTGTATGAGTGGCTAGTGATGCCATTCGACCTCACCAATGCCCCGAGTACTTTCATGAGGTTGATGAACCACGTTTTGAGGTCTTTCATTGGTTGTTTCTGTGTAGTTTATTTTGATGATATTTTAATTTATAGCAAATTCTTATCTGATCATCTTGAACATTTGCATGCTATTTTGAAAGTTTTACGAAAAGAAGTATTATATGCAAACCTTAAGAAATGTAACTTTTGTACTGACAAAGTTGTTTTTCTAGGTTTCGTTGTAAGTGCGAGTGGCCTCAAGATGGATCAAGACAAGATTAAAGCGATACAAGATTGGCCACGTCCGACAAACATTAGCCAAGTTAGAAGTTTTCATGGTCTTACAAGCTTCTATTGGAGATTTGTACCGAATTTTAGCACTTTTGATGCCCCATTAACCGTTAATATCAAAAAGAATTCTCTTTTTATTTGGTCTGATGAACAAGAATCTACTTTTCTTAAAATCAAAGATTGTTTAACTAATGCTCCACTTTTGTGTTTACCGAATTTTAACAAAATTTTTGAATTGGAATGTGATGCTACTGGCGTAGGAATAGGTGCGGTTTTAACACAAGATGGGCGTCCGGTGGCTTATTTCAGCGAGAAACTTAACGGGGCTATGCTCAACTACCCCGCGTATGACAAGGAAATATACGCGTTGATACGTGCGTTAAAGACATGGCAGCATTATCTTTGGTCGAAGGAGTTCGTTATACACACGGACCATAAGGCTTTGAAGCATTTGAGAGGACAAACCAAGCTCAACAAATGTCACGCAAAATGGGTTGAATTCTTAGAATCCTTTCTATATGTCATTAAATATAAGCAAGGTAAGGAAAATGTTGTTGCGGATGTTTTGTCACGAAGGTATGCTCTTTTAAACCGTTTGGATGTTAAATTGCTTGGTTTCGCTTATTTAAAGGATTTATATGCTGATGATTCTGATTTTGGAGAAATGTACAAGTTATGTGTGCTAGGTGCGTATGATAGGTACTATTGCAAGACGGGGGTTTAATGGGACATTTCGATATTATCAAAACTTTGGCCATCCTTTAAGAACACTTCTATTAGCCGAAGATGAAATGAGATGTGGTTAATGTGTGCGATCACTGTATTGCTTGCAAGAAGGCCAAGTCAAGGATTCAGCCACATGGACTCTATACTTCGTTACCAATTCTGGAAGCACCATGGATGGATATTTTTACGGATTTTGTTTTAGGTCTTCCTTGAACAAAGAACGGTAAAGTCTCTGTGTTTGTTGTAATTGATCGGTTTTCCAGAATGCCTCATTTCATTGCATGTAATAAAACTGACGATGCTTTAAATGTTGCTAATCTATTTTTTAGGGAGATCATGCAGCTGCATGGCATTCTAATAACCATCATTTCGGACCGAGACATCAAGTTTCTCAGCCATTTTTGGAGAACCTTATGGGGAAAGCTTGGTACTAAGTTGCTGTTTCCAACAACAAGCCATCCCAAAACCGATGGACAAACAGAGGTTGTTAATCGAGTTTTGTCAACACTACTGCGAGCTATTATTCGAAAAAATCTAAAAACTTGGAAGGAGTGTCTACCTCACATTGAATTTGCGCACAATCGATCGGTACACTCAGCTACGAAGTATTCGCCATTTGAGGTACTGTAAGGATTTAATCCCTTAACTCTGTTGGATTTGTTACCTTTACCTCCTAGTTAGTTGGTGCATGTAGATGGAAAGAAAAAGGCATATTTTGAGAAACAATTGCATCAATGAGTTAGGGATAATATTGAACGAAGAACCAAGTAATATGCTCGTAAAGCTAACAAGGGACGTAAAGGAATGACGTTTGAACCCGGTGACTGGGTTTGGATTCACATGCGCAAGGAGAGATTTCTAGTTCAAACACGATCCAAACTTTTTCCAAGAGGAGACGGTCCTTTTCAAGTCTTGGAAAGCATTAATATTAACGCCTATAAATTACACTTACCTGTTGAGTATGGGGTTAGTGCTACTTTTAATGTTGCTGATTTATCCCTTTTTGATGTAGGTGACGATTTGGGGACAAATCTTATTGAAGAGGCGGGAATGATGCGATCCTAGCTTGGGAAGTTACCACCGAACCCGTTGAGCTACCACAAGGACCTATAACTCGGTCACGAGCTAAAAGGTTTCAAGATGCATTAGCAAGTTATGTTGATCGAGCTTGGGGAGAGTAAGAAGTCGAATTCATTGAACATGCTTGGACCAGCTCAATAAGCGTCCCTTGCAATTTATTGCAAGCTAAACATTAATTTTCATAAACTCATCTTAGACAATAATTGACTTTTTGGACTATATTAAACTCCTCTTAGTTAATAATTGAGTTGTTAGACTTTATTTTCATTAAACTTATTTTAGTTAATTAATGGTTGGAATAAATGTTTATCTTAGTTGTTCTCTAAGATCAATCTGAAAAGCTGCTATCATCAAATTCGCATACGGGAGGGGGACGAGTGGAAAACCACGTTCAAGACCAAATACGATTTGTATGAGTGGCTAGTGATGCCATTCGACCTCACCAATGCCCCGAGTACTTTCATGAGGTTGATGAACCACGTTTTGAGGTCTTTCATTGGTCATTTCTATGTAGTTTATTTTGATGATATTTTAATTTATAGCAAATTCTTATCTGATCATCTTGAACATTTGCATGCTATTTTGAAAGTTTTACGAAAAGAAGTATTATATGCAAACCTTAAGAAATATAACTTTTGTTCTGAGAAAGTTGTTTTTCTAGGTTTCGTTGTAAGTGCGAGTGGCCTCAAGGTGGATCAAGACAAGATTAAAGCGATACAAGATTGGCCACGTCCGACAAACATTAGCCAAGTTAGAAGTTTTCATGGTCTTGCAAGCTTCTATAGGAGATTTGTACCGAATTTTAGCACTTTTGCTGCCCCATTAACCGTTAATATCAAAAAGAATTCTCTTTTTATTTAGTCTGATGAACAAGAATCTGCTTTTCTTAAAATCAAAGATTGTTTAACTAATGCTCCACTTTTGTGTTTACCGAATTTTAACAAAATTTTTGAAGTGGAATGTGATGCTTCTGGCAGAGGAATAGGTGTGGTCTTATCACAAGGTGGGCGTCTAGTGGATTATTTCAGCGAGAAACTTAACGGGGCTATGCTCAACTACCCCACGTATGACAAGGAAATATACGCGTTGATACGTACGTTAAAGACATGGCAGCATTCTCTTTGGCCGAAGGATTTCGTTATACACACGGACTATAAGGCTTTGAAGCATTTGAGAGGACGAACCAAGCTCAACAAATGTCAGGCAAAATGGGTTGAATTCTTAGAATCCTTTCCATATGTCATTAAATATAAGCAAGGTAAGGAAAATGTTGTTGCGGATGTTTTGTCACGAAGGTATGCTCTTTTAAACCGTTTGGATGTTAAATTGCTTGGTTTCGCTTATTTAAAGGATTTATATGCTGATGATTCTGATTTTGGAGAAATGTACAAATTATGTGTGCTAGGTGCGTATGATAGGTACTATTGTCAAGACGGGGGTTTAATGGGACGTTTCGATATTGCCAAAACTTTGGCCATTCTTTAAGAACACTTTTATTGGCAGAAGATGAAATGAGATGTGGTTAATGTGTGCGATCACTGTATTGCTTGCAACAAGGCCAAATCAAGGATCCAGCCACATGGACTCTATACTTCGTTACCAATTCTGGAAGCACCATGGATGGATATTTTTATGGATTTTGTTTTAGGTCTACCTTGAACAAAGAATGGCAAAGACTCTGTGTTTGTTGTAGTTGATCGGTTTTCTAAAATGCCTCATTTCATTGCATGTAATAAAACTGACGATGCTTTAAATGTTGCTAATCTATTTTTTAGGGAGATCATGTGGCTGCATGGCGTTCTAAGAACCATCATTTCGGACCGAGACACCAAGTTTCTCAGCCATTTTTTGAGAACCTTATGGGGAAAGCTTGGTACTAAGTTGTTGTTTCCAACAACAAGCCATCCCCAAACCGATGGACAAACGGAGGTTGTTAATTGAGTTTTGTCAACACTACTGTGAGCTATTATTCGAAAAAATCTAAAAACTTGGAAGGAGTGTCTACCTCACATTGAATTTACGTACAATTGATCGGTACACTCAGCTACGAAGTATTCACCATTTGAGGTAGTGTATGGATTTAATCCCTTAACTCCGTTGGATTTGTTACCTTTACCTCCTAGTTAGTTGGTGCATGTAGATCGAAAGAAAAAGGTAGATTTTGTGAAACAATTGCATCAACGAGTTAGGGATAATATTGAACGAAGAACCAAGCAATATGCTCGTAAAGCTAACAAGGGACGTAAAGGAATAACGTTTGAACCCGGTGACTGGGTTTGGATTCACATGCGCAATGAGAGATTTCTAGTTCAAAGAAGATCCAAACTTTTTCCAAGAGGAGACGATCCTTTTCAAGTCTTGGAAAGGATTAATGATAACGCCTATAAATTACACTTACCTGGTGAGTATGGGGTTAGTGCTACTTTTGACATTACTGATTTATCCCTTTTTGATGTAGGTTACGATTTGGGGACAAATCACATCAAAGAGGGGGAATGATGCGATCCTAGCTTGGGAAGTTACCACCGAACCCGTTGAGCTACCACAAGGACCTATAACTCAGTCATGAGCTAAAAGGTTTCAAGATGCGTTAGCAAGTTATGTTGATCAAGCTCGGGGAGAGCAAGAAGTCGAATTCATTGAACATGCTTGGACCAGCTCAATAGGCGTCCCTTTCAATTTATTGCAAGCTAAACATTAATTTTAATAAACTCATCTTAGATAATAATTGAGTTGTTGGACTATATTAAACTCTTCTTAGTTAATAATTGAGTTGTTAGACTTTATTTTCATTAAACTCATTTTAGTTAATTAATGGTTGGAATAAATATTTATCTTAGTTGTTCTCTAAGATCAATCTGAAAAGCTGCTATCATCAAATTCGCATACGGGAGGGGGACGAGTGGAAGACCACGTTAAAGACCAAATACGATTTGTATGAGTGGCTAGTGATGCCATTCGACCTCACCAATGCCCCGAGTACTTTCATGAGGTTGATGACCACGTTTTGAGGTCTTTCCTTAGTCGTTTCTGTGTAGTTTATTTTGATGATATTTTAATTTATAGCAAATTATTATCTGATCATATTGAACATTTGCATGCTATTTTGAAAGTTTTACGAAAAGAAGTATTATATGCAAACCTTAAGAAATGTAACTTTTGTACTGACAAAGTTGTTTTTCTAGGTTTCGTTGTAAGTGCGAGTGGCCTCGAGGTGGATCAAGACAAGATTAAAGTGATACAAGATTGGCCACATCCGACAAACATTAGCCAAGTTAGAAGTTTTCATGGTCTTGCAAGCTTTTATAGGAGATTTTTATAGAATTTTAGCACTTTTGCTGCCCCATTAACCGTTAATATAAAAAAGAGTTCTCTTTTTATTTGGTCTCATGAACAAGAATCTGCTTTTCTTAAAATCAAAGATTGTTTAACTAATGCTCCACTTCTGTGTTTACCGAATTTTAACAAAATTTTTGAAGTGGAATGTGATGCTTCTGGCATAGGATAGGTGCGGTTTTAACACAAGATGGGCGTCCGGTGGCTTATTTCAGCGAGAAACTTAACGGGGCTACACTCAACTACCCCACGTATGACAGGGAAATATACGCGTTGATACGTACGTTAAAGACATGGCAGCATTATCTTTGGCCGAAGGATTTCGTTATACACACAGACCATAAGGCTTTGAAGCATTTGAGAGGACGAACCAAGCTCAACAAATGTCACTCAAAATGGGTTGAATTCTTAGAATCCTTTCCATATGTCATTAAATATAAGCAAGGTAAGGAAAATGCTGTTGCAGAAGTTTTGTCACGAAGGTATGCTCTTTTAAACCTTTTGGATGTTAAATTGCTTGGCTTCGCTTATTTAAAGGATTTATATGCTGATGATTCTGATGTTGGAGAAATGTACAAGTTATGTGTGCAAGGTGCGTATGATAGGTACTATTGTCAAGACGGAGGTTTAATGGGACATTTTGATATTGCCAAAACTTTGGCCATTCTTTAAGAACACTTCTATTGGCCGAAGTTAAAATGAGATGTGGTTAATGTGTGCGATCACTGTATTGCTTGCAGGAAGGCCAAATCAAGGATCTAGCCACATGGACTCTATACTTCATTACCAATTCTGGAAGCACCATAGATGGATATTTTTATGGATTTTGTTTTAGGTCTTCCTTGAACAAAGAACAGCAAAGGCTCTGTGTTTGTTGTAGTTGATCGGTTTTCTAAAATGCCTCATTTCATTGCATGTAATAAAACTGACGATGCTTTAAATGTTGCTAATCTATTTTTTAGGGAGATCATGCGACTGCATGGCGTTCTAAGAACCATCATTTCGGACCGAGACACCAAGTTTCTCAGCCATTTTTGGAGAACCTTATGGGGAAAGCTTGGTACTAAGTTGCTGTTTCCAACAACAAGCCATCCCCAAATCGATGCACAAACGGAGGTTGTTAATCGAGTTTTGTCAACACTACTGCGAGCTATTATTCGAAAAAATGTAAAAACTTGGAAGGAGTGTCTACCTCACATTGAATTTGCGTACAATCGATCGGTAAACTCAGCTACGAAGTATTCGCCATTTGAGGTAGTGTATGGATTTAATCCCTTAACTCCGTTGGATTTGTTACCTTTACCTCCTAGTCAGTTGGTGCATGTAGATGGAAAGAAAAAGGCAGATTTTGTGAAACAATTGCATCAACGAGTTAGGGATAATATTGAACGAAAAACCAAGCAATATGCTCGTAAAGCTAACAAGGGAAGTAAAGGAATGACGTTTGAACCCGGTGACTGGGTTTGGATTCACATCCGCAAGGAGAGATTTCTAGTTCAAAGACGATCGAAACTTTTTCCAAGAGGAGACGGTCCTTTTCAAGTCTTGCAAAGGATTAATGATAACGCCTATAAATTACACTTACCTGGTGAGTATGGGGTTAGTGCTACTTTTAACGTTACTGATTTATCCCTTTTTGATGTAGGTGACGATTTGGGGACAAATCGCAACGAAGAGGGGGGAATGATGCGATCCTTGCTTGGGAAGTTACCATCGAACCCGTTGTGCTACCACAAGGACCTATAACTCGGTCACGAGCTAAAAGGTTTCAAGATGCGTTAGCAAGTTATGTTGATCGAGCTTGGGGAGAGCAAGAAGACGAATTCATTGAACATGCTTGGACCAGCTCAATAGGCATCCCTTGCAATTTATTGCAAGCTAAACTTTAATTTTAATAAACTCATCTTAGATAATAATTGAGTTGCTGGACAATATTAAACTCCTCTTAGTTAATAATTGAGTTGTTAGACTTTATTTTCATTAAACTCATTTTAGTTAATTAATGGTTGGAATAAATGTTTATCTTAGTTGCTGGAATAATTTATTAAGTGTTAGATGTGTTTATTTACAGTTTATTAATTAAGCTTATTAAGTTTAATATGTGTTTAAATGTGTTTAATGTGTTTAACGTATTTTTGACCTGTTTTGATTGTAGGTGACTAATCAGCTGGAAACAATTATGAACAAGGGCTGTTAAAAAGTGTTAAATGTGACTAATCAGTTGGAATCGATTACATACAAGGCAATGTTACATCAATTAAAGAAGAGCATTTTACATCATTTAAATGAGTTGTTACATCATTTAAAGAGAACATTATACATCCTTTAAGATTCAGCAGCTTACTCTTCTTCTCCATGGTGTCTTTTCGACTGTCCAATGGAGAATTTAAAGCTCTTTCTAAACTCTTTAGCTAGCCCAGAATGAAACCTAAGCATTCAAGATCATTTAATCAACTGAATTGGAATATTAAAAATGTTGTTACCTAGGCCTGAAATTTCAAGAGTTTGTGCTTAATGAATTAAGTTAATTTTAGCTCATTATTAGCACATTAAAGCTGAATAATTGTGACTTTTCAGCTAGGCCTTATTCAACATTATAAATACTTGTAATAAGCTCATTGTAAGGGACTTTTTGCTGAATTTATGTTAAAATTGACACTTGTGAGATTTCGAACTCTCCTTGTTCTTTTCAGGACTGAATTGACTTATCAAGTTCTCTTATGGCGTCATTCCTTCCTTTGCTAAATCGAACTTATCACCTTTTGGTGTGGCATTCATTATACCTTTGGTTCCTATCACATTTGATAGCGGGTCAAGGTTCTTTGCTGATTTTCCTAAACTGACATTCACCTAAGAGCTACTTTGAGATTCGGGTCAATAATCTCTATTGTTGGTTCATTCTCTGCCCTTCGCGGATCTTTCCATTCATTTTTAGACCTTTTTCCTTTTAAAACCTTTGTTTGGGGCCTTTTATCTATTCTTTTGAAACGAACTTAGCCTTACTCAAATTCATGATCGGGCAAACACATACGACTCGAATCATCATTGAAACGAGTTCGTATCAATGGGTAAGATAAGTAATTCTGTATAAGGTTTGGTCTTTATGCGGAATGTGACGAAAAAGAATATAGTAAGCGTAACTTAGAAATGTAGGGAATGAACATAGTAAGCAACTGTCAGAGAAAAAGGGAAGTGTCAGGCACTAGACTAATTATGATGGAATAGATTAAGTAATTATAGTTTATCTCACTAAGTTCTTGTGAACTTATTATAGATGCTTTTGAATGCAGGAGTTGACAGTAAAGAATGTGCCAAGAGACAACGTCAAGGCTATGCTACGAAGCAGCGATCTGTTGTAATATGCGTACAGAGAAGAGAAAGATTGTTGCAAAGTTATGGTGCATGCCAAAGGAAAGCCAAAAGAAAATTATATGAACAGTCATGAAGATATAATAACATTTACGTTCACATGAAAGGTTATACAGCATAGTTAATGTCTCGCATAAGTTATAGAAATATGTATATGTACGAAGTAAAATTAAACAATATCGATGGTATTCATAGTTATTCAGAAAGTAAATGTGAAACATACATTGTACATAAAGATATTCTTAATGAAATTCTTGAGGTTATCCAGCAAACAAAAGTACAACATTTTATTAATTCATTGCTCGTTTAGGTTACATATATATTAGGAAGTAACACCTAATACCTGGATTTAGTCGATCGGGTAGGGTGGAGGGCGTTACAAGTTTGGTATTATAATAGGGTTTAGTTGGTTCTTGGACGAAGGAAAAAGAAGAAGCATTGTATGCATAGCACGTCACACCTGGCTCAATCTCTTAAATATGTTCCCTCAACTCTACTCCTATGTAGAGCTGGTGAAAATGTGTAAGGATGACCAATCAGGCCGTCGGGAGGAGAGATCACTAGATGACATGGGGAATGAGTCAAAAAAGTCACCTTTCAAGTCAAAAGACAATCAAAGACCTTTAAAAGTTGATGCTCAATGCTAAAACGAGGTCTCGATAATGATTTTCCTTATAGCTTCTCTCGATGGAACAATGACAACAGTGCGCCCAATGAGTGTGTGCCCTTTTTGCACCAGGCGGTGTCATCTTCTGTGAGGGCTTAATGTGATCTTATAGAGAGTATTTTCTCGTGGCTAGGCACTCTTAAAAAATCCTTGTAAGAGCGGATAGGAAGGATTCCTAGTGGTCTACGCCAGAACTTGGACGCAACCTCTAACCAGCAACATGAAAGAATAGAAATAAGGGACTTGAGTGTGGAGCACCAATGGCACCTACATTGTTGTCTTGTTTTAGATAAAATAGCTGAGTTTTGTGTGCCCAAAACCCTGAGCGCAAATTCATCCCATCTAGAGTAGTGATGTACCTGATCGATAGGACCTTACCCTTGAGGAAAGTATCCTCAAGTTCTGAGGAATTCATCTGGACCTAGAATACCAAAAGGAATGTTTCATTATAAAAGTGATCACCTTAAGTGGGGGAGATCAGACCAAGAGTATAAGTGATAATGAAAAGAATAGGGCTGAAATGAAAAGAAAGAAAAAAGGAGTTTGAAACAAGAGAATGGAATGAGGTGAAAAGATTTTAACAAAGGAAGGTAAGAACTCTAACAAGGATAGCCAGGATGCTAATAGGAGAACTTAGCATGCCCATTTTATAGGGAAGGTCAGTCATGTGCGAGAAGTTTGTTCGATGGGAACCATCCAACTTCACAAATAGATGTTGACAACTGTCATAAGAAATAAATGTTGAAATGACAAATTAATTAGGAGTAATTAAGTGGATGAGCAAGTCAATCGACTCTTTATGTTCTCTAATACGAAATTGACAGTTGTCCAAGGAGATTTCATGATATCTATACTCAGGTGGTCGGGATGCCAGAAATTAAGTCTTTACCTTTAAGGGTAGAAAGTGATGATTACAGAGGAAGATCTTAAAGGTTATGCTAGTAAGATCTTGGAAACCTGGCAAGGAAGTTGAAAATTTTTGATGAAGGGTTGTCATGTACAACCATCAAACTCAAAAGAACAAGTCCTCAAGCAAGAAAAATTTCAAGGACAAAATTTCATATATGGGGGAGAGTTGTAACACCCCGCTTGGAAAAATTCCAATGACAAAACAATGTTAGTAAAAGCAAGACAGAAGGAGAAAGTTTTGAGTACGTGTATAAAGATTGAGTTAGTTTTTTTGTCTAATGTGAGATTTAATTAAGTGCAACTTATTTTCTAAGAGCGTCGGTCTGGTGGACTCTAAACTAAAGGAAAGGAAAACTAGTGAGAATAGTGTATAAGACACTCCAAATGAGTAAAAGCCAACTTTTAAGAAATGTAAGTGCAATGGATTAAGGGTTGCTCCTTAAGGTGTTGATACTAGTCCTCATGGGGACTTGTCCCAAATTGGAGACAATGGTGTCTCATGACTGTGCTCAAGGTCGAAGATGAAGAAACACTCGATGTTTTTCGCTTTTTAGAAGCGGAGACAGCGTCCTTGATTTTTCCTCTAGTGTTTGTCATAATATACCTGAAATAAAACATGACAATGAAATATCAGATGACAAGAAAAATCCGCACCACCAATTAACTAATTTAGCAGATAAACGGATCAACATATGAAACAAAATAAATCGGCAAGCAACCCACTCGTGACGAAAGTCAGTTCATCAAATAATACAAAACTAATATGCTTAAATCTAATCCTAATACTAATAGTAAAACTAAAACTAATGAGACAACATTGACTAAACTAAACTAACATAATAAAAAGAAAAGTGATAATAATAATAAAATAAATATAACAATAATGAAATAAAATAAAATAAGAGTTGATGGAGTCAAATGATAATAAGGGTCGGACGGCTAACGGTGGTGCAAAGAGCAATGGTTGGAGAAAGAAGGGTGGCTGGTCCCGAAGAGGCTAACGGCAACGTAGGGCAAATAGGGACTGAAAAAGAGAAAGTGAGGGAATGGTTGTGGTTGAGAGGGGTTGAATGAACGTTGGTTAAGGGGCAAGAGGACAAGGGATGTAATACCCCGAAAATTACTACAGTAAGAAAGCAGGTATCCTTGATTGTAAAATAAGGAAATAAAGTGACAAAAAGGGAAATTTTGAGTTATGGCAACATTGGGAATAATATTATGACATACTAATTCAGGAAAGGATTAAATCGCAAAAGTGAGAAAAGTTTTGTTGCCCAAGAGTAAATACTCAAAATTTGAGGGATTAAAGTGTAAATACAAAAAAGTTGAAGGACCAATAGTGTAAATATTTTAAGGGTGGAATAATCTAGAAACTAAGGAAAATGGATGACTTAGGACCAAATTGAAAAGGTGAAGAATTTTGAGGGAATAAATCACAATTTTACCAAATTAAGTGATGACTGAAGGATGGAATTTTTAAAGATTATAAGGCCAAAATGGTCAATTAGAAGGGAGAGAAATCTAGAAGATAATGATGATGTTGGAGATATTTTATATTAATTAATTAAATAAATATTAGTTTATTAATATTTTAATTTAATTTTTAAATGATATTTTATTATTTTATTAGTATTTTATTTAGTATATATAAGCAAAAGGAAGATGAAGAATCATCCATTCCACCATATTTTCATGCAACTAACGTGAGAAGAGAGGAGAAGAAAGAAAGTTTTGCTTTCTTTACAATTTGGTCCTTTCACCAAAAATTTACCATTTTCACCTAGAAATCAAAAGAATTTCTATAGCTTCCAAGAGAGAAGAATAACAAGGAGACAATGGGGAGCTAGAATATCAAGTTAGATTCAAGAAATAGAAGCTGGAGGAGAGAGAAAATCAAGTTAAAGATTGAAATCAATAGCACAAGTTAAGAACATCAAGATTTCAATATATTTTTAAGTTCGATATTATTGAAAAAGCATGGAAATAATGTTATAGTAGAGTTTTATTATATAAGGTCTTATGTTCTTGATATATTAGTGAAGATAAATAAGTGAAAGTGATGGGAAATACTATAGAGAAAGGGAATAAGGGAGTTATACACCTAGTAATCAACATTTTGCACTAAAACAGTTTTGGACAGCAGCAGTAGGTTAAATTTGAAAAATCACCATAAATTGTGGAAATATAATTATAGTATTAATAAAATATGGAAATAAATTTTATTGAGTCTAGTTTCTCATAGAAGAAACGGTGTAAGTAATGGAATTGTAAATCATGAGATATAATAAATTTTGTGAGACAAGGTCAGAATGAATTCAGGTTCCCCTGTTCTGACATGGAAAACTCATTAAAAATTGTAAAAAAATAATTATGGGTTATAATTTATATTTTTAAAATACTTAATTAGTATATTTTCAATAAAAACAAACGGGAACATCATCCAAATTCTGTACAAAGAGATAATTAATTTTTAGTGAAGAGGGTCGAAACTATCAAACAGTGAAACAGGGGAAACTTTAAAGAATAAATTTTACTTATTGGCTAAACTAAAAATTCTAAAAATTTTATGGTAATAATATATGTGAGTCTAGTTTCATATAAAATTTTGAATCTCAATTCAGAGTTCTGTATCTTCAGGTATAATTAATTTAGTCACTATGACACAAGTGAACAGCTTGTTATGAGTAAACAAGTTAATAGTGGTATTATGTATATATCAAGGATGTGGAATGGAGTGGAGGAGGAGGAAAATATATGTGAATATTCAGCTAATATGGTTTTATTTTAAAATAGCTAATTTACATGTTTTAGGTTCAGGGACTAAATTGAATAAAAGTAAAATTTTAAGGGTGATTTTGTAAAATGTCAAAAGTGACCAAATTGCATGAAATGAATTGTTTTATTATTTAAATTGATAAATTGAATGAAATATTAATTTATATCAAGATTTGGTGGAAATTCAAGGAAAATAGAAAATTACCAAAATGTACCTAAATTTTTGTATTTACGCAATTTAGCTTGGTAAGTTCGTGTAACTTGAATTATATTCTTAGATGATTGAAATATATATATTGGATTGAGAAATTGGTTTGAATTGTGAACATGAGAAATTGTGAATTGAATGAAATGGAAATGAAGCTTTGAATTACATGAGTAAATATTGGGTCTCGTAGGCCCTATTTGTTATGAATATAATATTTCAAGGATATGCTGTAAAGAATTATAAAAGCACATCAAAAATTTGAAAGTTTTAATTCGGATGAAATTTTGTAACTCGGTTTAATACGTATGCAAATGTATGTCTTCTAGTAATGCCTCGTACATTATTCCGGCGTCGAATATGGGTAAGGGGCGTTACAATGTGACATCACCAGATTTGGTCATAACATTTAGACCGAGTTTGGGGTGTTATAAGGGAGATGGACGAGGGGAGTCGATAGCATGAAAGTGGTTGGGCAATGAAGAGCAGAAGAAGGAGAGGGAGAAAAATGAGAAGAAATTGGGGGGCGAATGTGAATAGCGATGCGAGGATGGTCTTGGACAATGGCATGGGACTGAAAAAGGGAAAGTTGACTATGGAAAAACAAAACGGCAGCGACGTCAAGAGGAATTAGCAACTGGGGAGCTTGAATAGCGGTAGGAGGGTTGGAGAGAAAACAAAACAAAACGGGGAATCAAAGTGTTATGGTTCAAAATTAAAAGAAGGCATGATCGTGTATTTGACCTGTGTTGGGCCACACGAGCGTGTCTCACACCCGTGTAAGTCTCTAAATCCCATGTGCCACACAAAATTTTCTAAAAAATGTGCTTCAATTTTTACACTCCCGTGTGTCCAAGCCGTGTACACCGCATGGCTATGTCTCAATGCCGTGTGGTCTATCCCAAACCATGTGTGGTTGTCGTTTGCTTCTCCCACGTTCTTGTCGCTAGGCCATTTGGCTTCACTCAAACCGTGTGTGTCACCAAAAAATTTGAAAAATTAGCTCCAACATTTAGACCATCCCTGACACGCCCGTGTATCTAGGTCGTGTGTGCCATACGACCGTGTGGATTCATATAGGCTGTGTGGGTTTATTGTTTGCTTCTTCCACGATCATGCCAAGGGTGTGTAGGTCACACGACTGTGTCACCAAGCCGTGTAACACTTTGTAACCATCTGTGTCACAAAAAAATTTGAAAATTAGCTCTAGTAGTCACATAGTCCATGACATGCCCATGTGTCCCACACGGTCCTACCACCAGGCCATGTGGATTACCTCAGACCGTGTGGCACTTTTTTTTTGAATTAATAAAAACAAAAGTTAGGTAAATAAGAAACTAAGAATGCAACAAAATTAAATGAAATAATAAAAAAACACTTGGGTTGTCTCCTAAGAAGCACTTATTTAAAGTCTAAGCTCGACTTTCTCTTTCACACACACGATTAATTCAGATTTTGGAGTCGAAGCTCCTCTCTCTCGTTATCAATATCACCACCGAGATAAAATTTGAGTCAATGACTGTTTACCTTGAATGTGTTGTAATCAGGGTGCGTTACCTCTATTGTGCCATATGGAAATACGGTTTTTACCAAGATAGGACCGGCCATCTTGACTTTAGCTTTCTACGAAGCAGTCTGAGCCTTGAATTGTATAGAAGCACTCAGTCCTCAACTGTCAATTGATTGGGCTACTTTAAACGAGCATCGTGGTGTATCTTTGTTAATTCTTTGTACACTCTGAAGCTTTCATAAGCATTTTCTCTCCATTCATCTAGCTCATTCAGCTATAGCATTCTATTTTCACCTGCAAGTTTAGGATTACAATTCAAAAATTTTATTGCCCAAAATGCTTTGTGTTCGAGTTCTAGTGGTTAGTGATAACCCTTCCCATAAACAAGTTTATATGGAGATGTTCCTATGAGTGTTTTATACGTAATCCTATAAGCCCATAAAACATCATTTAGTTTTAATGCCTAGTCCTTCCTATTTGTCTGTACGGTCATTTCTAGGATGCATTTCAATTCTTTGTTTGATATTTCAACTTGACCACCAATTTCAGGGTGATATGGGGTAATTGTTCTATGAGGTACACCGTATTTCTTAAGAATCTTATCAAATTGAGCATTACAGAATGTGTATCCCTATCGCTAAAGATTACTCTAGGTGCTCCAAAATGAGAGAAAAGTTTCTTAAGAAATCTAACAACCACCCTAGCATCATTAGTTGGTAAAGCTTGATCTTCAACCCATTTCGACACATAATCCACCGCTACCAGTATGTATTTATTACCATAAGAACTAGGACCCATGAAATCAATACCCCAAATGTCAAAAATTTCACAAGAAAGCATATAAATTTGAGGCATTTCATTCTGTTTGGAAATATTACCTGTCTTCTTGCATCTATCACAAGAAGACACATACTTGTTAGCATCTTTGAACAATATGGGCCAATAAAAACTTGATTCAAGGACTTTATGTATTGTTCTAACCCTACTGTAATGTCCTCTTGTCGATCTTGAGTGACAATGCTCAAAAATTTTATTCCCTTCTGATACCGTAACACATTGTTGAACCACTTGATCTGTTCACAGACAAAACAGAAATGGATCCCCCCAAAATTATTTTTTCACATAAGAAAAGAACTCCTTCTTTTAATGATGAGATAAACCTTTTGGTAGAATGTTAGCAACCAAGTAATTTTCAATATCTGCAAACCAAGGGACTTCAAAATCAATTACCACATAGAGCTGCTCTTCAAGAAATCAGTCATTTATCGCATCTTCATCAAGCTTCTCAAGATGTAGATTCTCAAGCCTTGAGAGGTGATCTGTGTTAGAGTATGCCCAAATATCAATCATGAGATGGTTGTAATAACATACTTGATTTATCATGTTTATTAGTATAAGGCATTACCATTATTATTTCAGTTTCTTTTTTGTGTGTATAAATAAATTGTTTTATAATAATGTCCTGAGAATAATATGATTATTCTGAAAAGATCCTTAGTCAAGTATTATTGTTGGATAGGACAACGATAATGCATTAAGACTAACATGCAGTTGATTGATGATAAAGAGTTGTCATTGATATGGAATGTCAGAATCGATGCATGAATATGTGTGTTAGAGAACAACATATTGGACTGACCCATTATGAGTATGTTTCTTGGATTATTATGTAATTGTCACGATTAATATGTATATGATCCCTAGACTTGAGATCATCATAATCCCAACATCGTGAGTAGTATATCTTGATACAGTCAAACGTACACCGTAACTGGTTGTTCTATAAAGGCTGATGTTGGATATACCACAATCGATGTAGAGGGATATGGTTGGTCGATATAGAATAAGTCCCTCCTACATAATGGGAGTAATATCTTAGGCCACTTGATTATCTGAGACTAGAAATGCATGGCCATGCTCAAATAAGTTGATATGAGATGTCATACTTATTTGTATATCGTAGTCTACTTAAGATATCAAGGAACATGGAATGGACTATACAAGTGTGACTATTCCATGACTTGTGTCCAATCCGAGATAAAGGACTTAAGGATTATTGCATAAAGGTTAATCATAAAAGGTTATGTCGAATCATGATCTCTTGTGACTTAGGTAGCAATGATGCATTGCTAGATGCCACTCATTGTTTGTAACATTGGAATCGTTCTAGTATTACTGCTAACGTTACAGGAACCTACAGTGTCACACCCTATAGTTGAAATGAACAGAATAAGCCATAGTTGGTATTGTTTTTGGGGGGTCACTTGGTAATCAAATTTCCAACACATTATGTACAAGGTTGTTGTACGCATAATGAGGACATGAATTTGGTTAGCATATGAATTCAAATAAATATATGGTTTACCGAAATTATATTATAATTAATGTAATTATAATTTTCGGTTTAAAATATTATTATATTTATTTAATTCCTAAAAACCCTAAAAATAAAATATTTATAAGGATCCCGTTTTTCCTTTGCTTGGGTCTAATAGCCGTCAAAGAAAAATCACTTTCAAAACTGTTTTGGGGATTTCTTCCGTTCGTAGTCAACTGGGTGGATTACGTAGGGGATCACAATAGATTGCGGCTTGGTTCGACAGCAGATCAGACTACTCGTTGTTGAGGCGTTGTTGTCTACTCTGAATAAACATTAGGTAATTTTGCAACCTTTTCACCCCGATTCATTCCTCACACATGCATTCCTAGTTGGGATCGCCAAATTATTATTTTTCCGCTGCGCCATAGGGGTGCCGGTGATCCAACAATCTCTTGCGAGAATTTCAACTAATTTCTTGTCTTTAATCTCCAAATTAAATTCCTGCAACAATAAAATCGACCTTATAAGTCTGGGTTTTGCATCCGATTTCATAAGGTATCGAAGAACAGAGTGGTCAGTATAGACAATAACTTTAGAAAATATTAAATAAGGCCCAAATTTATCAAATGCAAAAACCACATCTAGCAATTCTTTTTCTATAGTTGTATAATTCTCTTGTGTGTCTATCAAAGTCTTGCTAGCATAATAGATCGACTAAAAATGCTTGTCTCTTAACTATCCAAGAACTACACTTACTGTAAAATCACTCACATCACACATTAGTTCAAAAGGTAAAATTCCAATAAGGTGCAACGAAAATGTAACAGCCCTTTTATTTCAGTAGTTTCGTGGCCACCAAATTCGAAGAGTATGTTCGTAAATATTATTATTTAACATTTACAAGACAAAAGAGATTTTAAAAAGGTCTTTGACTTGATAATTTATGTTATATAAGTGATTTATTAAGTTCAAGTGATTGGTTTTAGAAAATGCAATATCGGGACCTCGTTTCTATAAACTGAACCATAAATATTTTTATAAATATTTATAGAGTGTCATTAAAGTGGTATTAAATTTACATTGAAAATGTTAACGTTTTGATAGTTAATTAATTAAAAGGATTAAATCGTAAAAGATGTAAAATTTGATCACTATTTAATTTGAGTGATTAAATGGTTTATTGAATAAAGAAAAAGAGACTTAAATGGTAATTAAACCATTTGAGTTAGGGGACTATAATGGACATGAATTTGATGTTTTATTTAATTATTCACTAAGGTTAAAATGGTAATTTGATAAATTAAATTAAATTAAATTAAAAGAGATCATCTTTTCTAATTCTTCTTGCACCAAATTTGGGGAGAAAAAGCATTGTCAAAGACTTTGAGGTTCGTCCATGGTTGAAGATTTGCATGATATGTCATTTTGGCCCCGTTTTCATTAACTTTTATTTTTTTGAGATCGTTGCAACTTGGTCCAGTTAACTCGTACCTTCGATTTTGAAACTATTAAAGATTGTGAATGTTGTCATTGATGAATCTATGTGATTTTAGTTATTAAATGATGAATTTAAGATGTTGGTTGATATTTAAAAGTATTTTGTTAAGTAATTTTGATGAATTTTTGATTAAGGACTAAATTGTTGAATTAGTAAAATACAATGATTTGATGTGAAATTATTACAAATGTGGGATTTTTTGTGCCATGAATATTCGGTTGATATGAATTGGCATTAGAAATGGTTAATTTGCATGTTTTAGGCTCAAGGACTATATTAAATAAAAGTAAAATGCTAGGGAGAATTTTGTAAAAATGTCAAAATGACTAAATTGCATAAAATATATTTTTTTACTGTCTAAATTAATAGATAGAATGAAATTATTAATTTAGATCAAGATCGAGTGGAAAATCGAAGAGAATGGAAAATTACCAAAATACCCTTGTACTTTTTCATTTCTGCAATTTAGCCAAGTAAGTTTTGTACATTTAAATAGTGTTTTAAATGCTATCATGTTGTGTTATCATGTCATGCCTCAACAGAAAAATCCAACAAATTATTGACGAGCATCGATTAAAAAAAAGGATAGTTTCGACTATCAACTATGAAAAGGGATGGTGACGACCATCAACTATGAAAAGCGATGGTGATGACCATCAAATATGAAAAGGGATAGTTTCGACTATCGACTATGAAAAGGGATGGTGACGACCATCGATTAATGAAAAGGGATGGTTCCGACCATCGAATATGAAAAGGGATGGAAACGACCATCGAAAATGAAAAGGGATGGTTACGACCATCATTTAGCATACTTGTGTAAGCTTCGGTAAGGGTTTCGATTGACTTTTCTACGTCAAATATGGAAAGGTATGATGTACGAATGACCGAAGTATGAAAATTCATGATTGTGAAAGGTATGATTTAAGTGATGTTATGTTTACGTACCATATCTTACCATGTGATGATATTGCTAAGTTATGTGTTTAATCACTAGCTTGTGACTATTGTAAATGTTATGTTTATGTCTTTTGTGTTATGCAAATGAAATGGTAAGTGTTCAATATGAACCAAGACATGTGTGTATAAAACTTATTGAAATGGTGATACATGGAAAACATGATATGTTATGAAGGATAATAAATCCAATTGGATCATGCTCAAGTATAATGGTTATCTATGTTAAGTTCACATGAATTATATCATGTTTAATATTAATGAAGTACATTGAAATGATAAGTGCTCAATTGGTAACATGCTTATGTTCATGAAAAGGTGGAATAAATCAAAGTATGTAATTTCTTATGCAATGGTTGATTATGTAGTTGATTCCAAAAGAGCTATGTTTAAATGCAGTAGCTTGAAGTCGTGGTTGATGTTATGTTTATAATTTGTGTGTTATGCATATGAAATGGGTGAGGAAAGGTAATGAAATAGTAAACTCATAGTTGAAATGAAATTTGATGAAAAGGAAATGATGAGTTTGAAATGATGTACTATATGTGAGATATTTACGTATACTATGAATGAATATACCTATATCGTGGATAAATACACTAAGTCGGGAATTGATAATATTATTTAGGCTTAGGATAAGCATTGGGAATGGAATGGAAAGAAAGTAAATTGAAAAGTGTGAATCTTATAGAAAGGTTGATGATTATCTATTAAGTTCCATAAAATCCTATCATGTGATAAATGATAAATATAGGTGACATTAATGAACTTACTCATTTGTGAGTTGATGATCATATAGATTTATGAATCTTATGGCATTGGCATAGGTTTATGCTTATTCTATAAAGTTTATTATTGAAATGGAATGTTATGTTTAAAGTTTATACGAGCTTACTAAGCAATCATAGCTTACGTAATTAATTTTTCTTTACTCTACAGATTATCAGAAGCTCGATCGGGTTGGAAGCTAGTCGAAGATCCATCACACGATTTATTGATTTTATCGGTAGATCTTAATGCTTTGGTTGTGGTTATAATGGCATGTATAGGTGGACTATGTCTAATGTTTAATTGATGAGTTTGGCATGTGTATGTCATTTTGGTTGATGATTATGGCATGAAATGTTGCCTTGGATTTGAGGTACTTAAGGTACTATTGATGTCAAGTTGTTTGTGGTTAATATGGTCAAATTGATGCATGGTTTTATGGCCAAAGTGGTATGTGTTGGTGCTTAAATGGTTAATGTCGAAATGGTTAAATAGATGTATGTTTTTAATGATCAATTTAGTTATTTTGTTGAGGTTTGACATATGGTCAATTGTGCTATGTCATGGCAAGATGATTTGTGGTTGTGTATATTGATTTATGCCAAAACATGTATGTGTTTAGGTTGATTTTAAGATTTATGTTTGAGGTGTCTTTTGGGCATATTGGTTGTATGCAAAAATACCTTATTGATCTAGTTTTATTATGCATTTTTAAGTACATTTTTGAATGCTTAAAATAGGTGCAAATGACTTGTATGTATGAGCATGTTTTGGGTGAGAGAAATGGCTTGAAAATGGCCTATTTTTTGTCCATACAGCCTAAGACACGGGCGTGTGTCTCATTCGTGTGTGACACACTGCCATGTGATACGGCCGTGTGTCCCCTATAGGTTTTAATGGTTGCATTTCGAAAGTTACACGGCTTGGCACACGGGCATGTGGCTTGGCTGTGTGACCCAAGTCAGAGAGTTTCAGAGAGTTACACGAGTATGTACAAGGGCTGGGACACGGCTGTGTGTCCTTACTTCGAATGTCTACACGGCCTGAGACACGGGCGTGTGTCTCAGCCGTGTGACCCTTGGAGTGTGAATTTTTCCATCTTTTCCAAGAAGTTTTAAATCTTTTTGATTTAGTCCCGGGTCGTTTCTAAAGTGTTTCTAAGGCCCCAATGGCTTGAAATTAGGGACTTTATGCATATGATTGATTGGATTATTGCAATGATTATGAAACGTTTGAAATAAATTATTTGAGTTATGTTTTTATGGTAATGTTTCGTAACCCTATTCCAGTGATGGATACAGGTTAGGGGTGTTACACATAATTGGTGCATTGATTAATTTTTCCTTAAGAACATTAAATGCCTCTTAATAATCCTGACTGGAATTAAACGACACACTTTTTTTCTAGTAAATTAGTTAAAGGATTCGCTATTTTGGAAAAATATTTTAATAAATCTCCTATAGAACACATGCCCTAAAAAACTTCTGGTAACCTAAACTGAATTAGGGAGAGGTAGTTTCTCGATGGTTTCAATTTTTGCTCTATCAACCTCAATCACTTTATTAGAAATTTTGTGACCCAAAACAATCCCTTCCTGAACCATGAAGTGACAATTTTCCCAATTAAGCACGAGGCTCGTTTCCTCACATCTCATTAAAACTCATTTCAAATTTGTAAGACATAAATGGAAAGAATTATCGAATATCAAGAAGTCGTCCATAATCACCTCCATAATGTCTTCCATGAATTCATCAAAGATGGCTAACATGCAACACTAAAAAGTAGTAGGGCATTACATAATCCAAAAGGCATTCTTCGGTAAGAAACTGTATCATATGGACATGTAAATGTCGTCTTTTCTTGATCTTTAAGAGCTATCGGAATTTGAAAATAGCCAGAAAGTCCATCCAGAAAGTAGTAGTGCATATGATCAAACAACCTCTCCAATATTTGATCCACGAACGACAGAGAAAAATGGTCTTTCCTTATAGCATCATTCAGCTTCCTACAATCAATGCAGACTTTCCACCCAATGATTGTTCTTGTTAGAATCAATTTCTTTTTCTCATTAGCCACAATAGTCATAAAGGACAACCTACACATGACTCACCCAATTACTATCAGATATAGGATAAATAACTCCAACATCTAGAAGTTCAATTACCTCCACCTTTACAACTTCTTTCATGTTGGGATTTAACCTCCTTTGAGCTTGTACACATGGCTTATACTCGTATTCCATTAAGATCTTGTGGGTGCAAAAAGAAGGACTGATCCCTCTAATATCAGAAATCTTCCAAGCTATAGCTCTTTTGTGTTCCTTCAGCACTTGCAGTAACTCATCCTTCTTATGCGGCTTTAAGTTTGAAGTAATAATCACTAGAAGTGTAGAATTATCTCCAAGGATGCATACTCTAAATGATTCGATAATTGCTTCAGCTCTAGTTTTGGAGGTTCTTCAATGGAGGGATACGACTTTAGTTCTTTACGTACTTTAATGGTCTCAAAATCTTTTTGTCTTAGTGAAGACATGTTAGTATTCAGATTGATTCTCATTTCACTTGTCATAGAATTATCTTAATCAACCTTCTCACCTCAAACAATACACAGTTCCAATCAATCCTTATGAACGATTTCTTGCAATTAATTTTGAGTTGCATGATCACTAATATTGATAAAATAACAAGAATCATCTTGCTCACTAGAAACTCGCATGGCATCATATATTTGAAAAATAATTTCCTCATCCCCTAACCTAAGCACCAGTTTACCATTACCCACATATATAATAGCTCTAGCAATTGTTAAAAAGGGTCGACCTAAAATCAAAGGCACCTCAATATCCTAATCCATGTCAAGTATAACAAAATTAACAGGGAATATGAATTTATCTACTTTCACAAGTACATATTCAATAATGCCCCTAGGATATTTAACAAATCTATCACCTAATTAAATACTTATCCTGGTGGGTTTTGGTTCCCTGAGGCCAAATTGCTTAAACATTTTAAAAGGCATTAAATTTATAATAGCACCCAAATCAGCCAATGTTTTCTCAATGTTTAACCTACCAATAAAATAAGGGATTAAGGGATAGTAAAACTCCCTAGATCTTTCAGCTTAGTTGGTAGTTTGTTTTGGAGAATGGCCGAGCACTCCTCATTTAGTTCCATAGTGGATAGCTCTTCTAACTTCCTTTTATTTTTTTATAGCTCCTATAAAAATTTTCATAATTGGGCATCTACAAAAGAGCTTCAACAAAAGGTAAGTTAATATGTAATTGTTTAAAAAGTTCAATAAATTTACCAAATTGTTCATCCATACGGCCTTTCTTCAACTTTACTGGATATAGAATTGGTGGTTTGTATTCCTTAAGCACTGGTGTTCAAATTTTCTTGTTTTCTACCACCCCATCATTTTTCTCATTAGTTTCTTGTTTCAACTTCTTTTCAGGTTTGGACAATATTTTCCTACTTCTTAACGTAACTGCTTTTACATGCTCTGTTGGGTTAGGTTCTGTGTTACTAAGTAAGCTACCTTACTATCTCTCCGAAACCAATTTAGCAATCTGTCCAATCTAATTATCAAGTCCTTAAATTAATGCTTGCTATTTTTTAAAGTTGTCTCAGTGTTTTGAAATCTAGTTTTGGACACTGAAATAAATTTAGCTAGCATATCAAGGTTCGGTTTCTTTTTCTGCTGATAAGGTTGTTGAAAACTCGGAGAGGTTGTGACCTTTGATTTCCTTGACCACCCCAAGAAAAATTTAGATGATTCCTCCTTTACGGATTGTAATTATTGTTGTAGGGGTTATTCGGAGGTCTATAATTGTTACCTATAAAGCTGACTTGCTCATGCTCCATGATAGACTTGAAGGGCGAACTTTTCGGATTAACCATCCCCTCTTCAATCGCATAACATTGCATTACCAAATTTACCTACTTAGCCGAACTCAAACCATCAATATTCTTACCAAGAGCTTTAACTTGACTCACCAACATAGAGACTGCATCAATATAAAAAACTCCAACAGCCTTGGCAAGTCTTACTCTCGTAACTTGCCACTGATAATTATTCAGTGTCATCTCCTTAATAAAATCTTGGGCTGTCTCAAACATTTTTTTATTCAATGTTCCGCCAGCTACTGCATCAATCATCTGTCTAGTCGAGGGATTCAAATAATTATAAAAAGTTTGAACTTGGATCCACAAAGGTATGAAGACACCTTCTCAAACAGATCATTAAATCTTTTCCATGTATCATAAAGCGTCTCAAAGTCCAATTGAACAAAAGAAGAGATGCTATTCCTCAAATTAGCTGTTTTGGCCGGTGGAAATTACTTCAGCAAAACTTCTCAATCATCTGCACCCAAGTAGTAATTGAACCCCGTAGAAGTGAATTCAACCATTGTTTTGCCTTGTTCCTCAAAGGGAATGGGAACAATCGTAAGCGTATGGCATCATCAGTAACACCATTAATCTTAAATGTGTTGCAGATCTCCAGAAAGTTAGCTAAATGAGCATTCAGCTCTTTATTTGGAACCCATCAAACTGAACATATTGTTGCACCATCTGAATTGTGTTTGGCTTAATCTCAAAATTGTTCGCAGCAATAGTCGGTCTAGCAATACTTGATTCATCCCCAACCAGAGTGGGCTTAGCATAGTCGTACATAGTCCAAGGGGCAGGACATGCAGGAGGTTGTTGATTAACAAGATTATTATCCATCTCCACAGTAACGTCATTTTTCTCTTGATCGTCTATTAAAATCTGTTTACCTTATCTTGCTTCTCTAACTTCTCTCCTATTTCTACGAGTAGCTTTTTTGATCTCACTATCAAAAACTAATGGTTCCAACGGGTTGCCTCTAGTCATAAACCAAAAGAACCTGTAAGAATCAAATGAAAGAAAAATTAAAAGGTAACAATTAAATTAAAAACAAAAATATTAAAAAAAGACTAAATTAATAGAAATAAAGTTTTTCTAAAATTCTAATCCTTGACAATGGCGCCAAAAACTTGATGCCCATGAAACTAACTAAAAATTTGACTAAGACAAGCGCATCTATTAATTAATAGTATAGCTACGGTGAGCAAGTATATCGTTTCCATGAAGATGAAAATACTAGTAATACCGTCTGTCTATTATTTAACCGAATAATTAGAGTGATTGATTAACACTAAAATTAACTAAATTAATTAACTAACGAACACGTCAAAGAAAAATCATGAAAATAATCGATTAACAACCAAGAAGCGAAACAATGCCTAGGAAATAATCCGCTTAGATTTCATCTGTCACTACCAATCTAAATTACATAATTTCTTTACTTAACACCTTGATCTGTAGAAACTCCTAAATTATGCAAATATCTTTTTCAAGTATAAGAGCAACTGACTCTAGGTTGATTAATTAAAATTTCTTTCTAATTAAAACCCTTAGTATCACATTTATTCATTCTATGGATTCCCCTATTATATTTTACTCTGATCCAGTAGATTTATGCAGTCCTATATTCTAGGATTGCATGTAACTCCACTCAATTACGCAAGACTTACTCTTAAATAGGGTCTATTCAACCACTAATTTAAACACATCAAACATGGATAAATAATCTAGAAATATTAAACCAAAAATTAAGCACACATAATTGAGATCAAGAAACTAAGCATTTATTGCGTAAAATAAAAATCAAACGACAAAATCTATCATAGGGTTCATTTCCCCTAGGTATTTAGAAAATTAGTTCATGCTTGAAAATAAAAACATCTAAGACATAGTATAACCGAAAGAAATAAAGAAATTCATGATAACATCCTAAGAAATAAACTGAGAATCTTCAATCTTGATGGAAATATGCTTCAAATTCAGCATCAATGGTGTTTTTCAAGTTGTTTTCTTGAGTATTCTCTAACGACTTTTTCATATCTTCTTATTTTTTGCCATATGTACGTCTGAGAATGCTCGAAAAACCTAAAAATCATGATTTTTTTGTAGTTCAGTACACAATCCCGTGAAAACAACACGGAGTGGGTTACACGGGTATGTGGTCTGGTCGTGTGGAATCACTACACCAGAATAGGCTTTTAGCGGCATTTTTTACGGCGCTTGGAACAAAAGCGCCACAAAAAATCGAGCATTAGGGCAATTTAGCTAAAGCACCGCTAAAGGTAGAGCATCAGCGGCGATTATCCGGAAGCGCCGCTAAAAATAGGAATTAGCGGTGTTTTATATAAAGCGCCACAAAAAACCTAAGACCAACGGCGTCGTTTTTGCGATTTTTTAAACCTTTAGCGGCGTTTTTGTGTAAGCGCCGCTAATGCTCCAATCTTAGCGGCATTTTTGTCTAAGCGCCGCTAATGCTCGAGTCTTTAGTGGCGTTTTCGTCTAAGCGCCGCTAATGCTCGGATCTTTAGCGGCGTTTTTGTCTATGCGCCGCTAATGCTCGGATCTTTAGCGGCGTTTTTGTCTATGCGCCGCTAATGCTCGGGTCTTTAGCGGCGTTTTTATACAAGCGCCGCTAATGCTCGGATCTTTAGCTGCGTTTCTAACTGAGCGCCACTAATTCTCTTGTCTTCAGCGGCGTTTGTATCTAAGCGCCGCTAATGTATTTACCTTTAGCGGCGTTTTTGCCGAAGCGCCGCTAATAGTAACAAAAATCTTATAAGTTGAAATAATTAATATTTTGTTCTATTTATTATATAGTGGGACAATTTACATTTAAATTATAATTAACAAATAATATTGATTAATATAAAAGTTTTTATTAAAGAGAAGTCGATATATATAAACGACTAACTATTTATAACAGTTGATTTAAACTACTTTACGAGAGAAAATATATTAAATTATGAATAAAATAAAATATAATAAAACTTAAATTGTTGTATTAATGTAAAGAATAAATTAAAAATAGAATTAACTTTTATAAGAGTAATAAATTTTGGTAGTATATATTGTTCGACTAATTTATACAAAATATATATATTTTAACAATTAATTATTGACTATATTTTATGATTATATATATATTAAACATTTAGGAATTTTTTATGGACGGTATTTTAAGGAGTACGGGTATAGATTTAAGGTAATTGGGATTTAAGGTTAATTTAGGGTTAGAGGTTTAGAGGTTTGAGATTTAGGGTTAATTTCAACAGTCATGTTAGGGTTTAATTGATTAGATTTGTTTTGATTATTTTTATGGTGAATATATACGTTCTTATATATTTGTAAAATAGATATTCCGAATAAATTTAATATATTGAATATTATAATAGGTAGATCATGATCACTTTATGCATGTCGATTGATAATTTATAATTTGAGACTTGTTAAATGATAATTATCTTGTATATTTAAAACATTTAACCGCCCTAATAACCATTTGATTTTTTGATATATATGGCTATATATATATATGGTTAATTAGTAGCAATATACCGATGCAAAAATATCGATACTTAAGTTCAAAAATGATAAAACTTATATTTAGATCCATACGAAAATTTTTGACATAAAGATAATATTGCTAGCATATTTCAACTAATTTGTACAACATTTTTAACTACTATATATATATATATATAATTAATTAACTTGCATGTTTAATAGATTTTCACTATATTTTGTGATTATTAAAGAATATTAATTTAGGGAATTTTTGGGTTTGGTCGGGGGTTTAGACGGTCATGATAGGGTTTCTTAAGAGGTTAATATTAGATTGATTAATTTTTACGGTAAATATATATATTTGTAAAATAAATCCAGATGATCAATAAATTTAATTAATTATATATATATTAATGAAGTTTAGTATAGTTTATATTATAATTATTAATAGATATATATATAATAGGTGCGTGGTAGTTAGATGATCATTTTATGGATGCATGTTAATTTATAATTTGAAGATTGTTAAATGATACAATTAACTAATAATATATAGTTGTATATTTAAAACATTTAACCCAAATATTTAACGGCCATTTGATATTTTTGATATATATGGATATATATATATATAGTTATTAATTATTTAATTTGTATATATAGGACCAAAATAATCTTGGTATAAATAAATAAACAAATAAATAAGTAGGTAATTATGTATTTGTTAAATAAATAGGTAATTAATTATTTAAATGTAAGATCACACAAAAAAAAGAAATTTAGCGGTGTTTCTATAGAAAAATGCATAAAAGGTAGCTTTTACGGCGTTTTAGTCAAAACGCATACAAATATTGCAATATCGACGTCGTTACGTGTTAGGGAATCGGTTTCTATTGTGGCGTTTTATAGGTAAGCGCCGCTAATATTCTTGATACTCTATCGAGCAGCGTCGTTTCATTGAATGATGTCTTTGTATTCTTGGCGTTTTTCGGAAAATGCATAAATATGTCTACAATTTTGTGAAAACGTCACCGTCTGTTTGTGTAATTGAAAATTTGATGTTTAGGGGTTAGGGGATTTAGGGTTTAAGGGTTATGCTTTAGGGGTTAAGGGATTTAAGGGTAAAGGGTTAGGGGTTATGGATTTGGGGTTTAGGGTTTAGGGTTTCAACGATTATGTTAGAATTTAAGTTATTAGATTAATTAGTTTTATTAATTTTTATATCAAATATGTTCTTATAAATTTCTAAAATATATAATAATAAATTTAATATATTGAAATTATGAGTATATATTTTAAATTTATTTATTTATCAATGAAATTAAATATTATAAATTTCAAACTTTATACAAAAAAATAAATATTATAAAGGTAATATTACAAATTAAAAGTTGTCTACTATTAATTATTGTTTAATCAATTATAACTATTTTATGATTATTAAAGATTTAGGGATTATTTTGGATGGTCGTGCTATTTTAAGGATTAGGGGGTATATATGGATTTAAGGTTTGGGATATAAGGGTTAGGGGTTTAGGGGTTATGAGTTACGGGCTAAGGGTTAGTGGTTTAGAATTTAGGGTTTCAGGGGTCGGATAAGGGTTTTAGGTTAGTTTAGATTAATTTCTTTAAATAATGTTTTAAAAAATCAATTTAAAGTACCAATTGATATCAATTGGTATAATGTTTTTGTCATTTAAATATTATTTTAAATAGAATTAAGTTTAATAAGTTAAAAAATAGTTTGAAATATGCATTAAAGCTTTATTAAACGGTGCCGTTTCAGATTATAACTTCAATTTTTAGTGGCGTTTTTTCGAAACGCCGCAAATATACAAGAAATAGTGGTGTTTTCCTAACAAACGCCAGAATGGTGTCTTAAAATTTTGGCAAAACGACGCCGTTTCTATTCATCGTGTTTTAACTTATCATTTTCTCTATAAGGCAGAACACAATAAACAGAAACAGAATCAGAGGACAAAACGAAAGCGATAGAAACGAAAGAGAAAATACAAAGGAAAAAAGGGAGAGGGGAACTCATAAATCAGGTGAAACGAAGCAACAGTTGAGCCAATCTTGACAGGATACTATCAAAGTTGCGGAATTTGTGGTTAAAAGGTAAGCTTTTTTTCTTTTAAAATGCTGTATCTTGATTTAGGGTTTGGGTTAAGTGTAATTTGGGAAATTGGGGTTTAAATAATAAATTCAATCACCAAGCTTTGGCCTGTTTGTTTGGGAATTCGGGGAATTTGGGAATTTTTGCGTGTCTAGGGTTTGGGAAGAAGTACCGATCCTGTGTTATGTCTTTTTTATTGTTAATGTGTTATGTGGTCAATTAATGGATTTAGGAGGGACATAGGCTTCTAATTTTGTAAGATGCCATAATAAATTGTGGTATATTATTCTTTTGCAAATAATTTGTTATATTTTGTTAACATGTTGCTAAATCGATTATGTGTATTGAAGAAGCAAATCTGTCTTAAAAAATGTGCTCATTATGTATGTATATATGAGTGAATGATGGTGACTTGCTCTAATTTGTTTGAAATCGAAATTGATTTTGAATTGCGCTTTCTTGATGCACCAGTAAAATTAGGAGTCAACCGATAATTGCTTGGCATTCTAAGGTTAATCTTTGGGCACTTAATTTGGTTAATTGGCATTTTAATGCTGACAAGTTAAACTTTAGGTTTGGTTTATGAGAGACTGGGTTTGGGGATTAGGCCTCTTTTGGCGAAAATAAAATTTTATGTTACACATGTTATAGTTGTAGATGTTATTTTTATGCATCATTGGAACAGATTCTGATATTATCTGGTTGCAATCTTTTGTAGTGACTACCTGTTCAAGCTTCTACTTATTGGAGATTCTGGTATTGGAAAATCTTGTCTTCTTTTGAGATTTGCTGTAAGTTTCTTGACTTACGTTTCCATTTGAAAGCAAATGTCTACATTGTAGAGATCTATTTTCCTCATCATACATTCTTAGTTTCTTATATGATTGCCCTGAATGCTTATATCCATGTATGATGCTAGATTGTAATAATGATTCATTAAAAAATTTAACTGCATATAACATGTGTCTTGAGAGAGTGAAATGTGCACTTCACGAGTTTGGACATAGGCAGTTGTGGCCTCTGAATCTTGTCACTATATTTAGTTGTATATCAAGATATCAAACATGTGGAATTTTGGATATTTCCTGATGGTTATGCAGGACAAAATCATGAACCTGAGATTTTGTAATTTCTTCTATGAAGTGTGGCCTACACTTCTATGAATTTGAAGAATTTGTCTATTTTTGTGTTTCAAAACATTCATTTTCTTGTATAGCAAGATTATCATTCATGTACTGCAAAGAACAAGTTTTAAAGGTTATTTTCTAAAAATACTCATCACTATCCGTTACGGTTCCTTTCAACAATCGTGATGTAAATACAACATGTTCAAAGATGAAAATAATAATAAAGATTCTACTCATTATTAAAGGAAAATATTACCATATAATAGTTACAAAATGTAAGCTTGGAGCACTCGTTCTCTCTTTTTATATCTTATTTAGCAGCAGGATTAGTTAAGGATTTGAGTAGTCAAATATTATCATGATTACCACAGAATTGAATGAAAGATTAGAGGTCAAAGGCAAATGAAATAAGCATCGATCAAGATTTGAATAAGGCTTTATTTTATGCAAATTAATTTCATAACAAAGCCAGCTGCAAATAGGTAAATAATCAAAACAGAGAGGAACACCAAATAATCATACAATGAGTTATTAGCAGCCATGAAAATAATTCAACATCTGCTCCTGTTTTTCCTATAATTTTTGAATAATAGACCTCGATTCATCACATTCCTAGTGCATTCAAGTCTCACATTACGAAATTCATAATTAATTTCTTTCTTCGCTAAGAATTTTAATGAAATTAATAAAATTGTAAAATTATCATAAGCATTTTACTTAAAATAAGATATTTCATTTAACTAATAGTGTTATAAACATTGAGATACCAAATTATGTAAAAATTAAAATATAAATATAAAATCTCAAATTTACAAATAGTATAAGGACCAAAATTAAAATTTGACTAATTTTATATATCAAGACATTATAAAACTAAAAGAACTATAGTAAGAATAAGAGAGAAGAGGAGACACAAAAGTGAAAGGATAATTCTACTTTTCTTAGCTTCAATAAGCTTGTACATATCATTTAATTAATTAATATACATAAAATACATAACTTACATTAATATTATACATAAATTACATAACTTAATTAATTAATATACATAAATTACATAACTTACATTAATATTATACATAAATTACATAACTTAGTTAATTAATATTATACATAACTTACAACTTACATAACTTACATATTTTTAATTTTCATAATAAATAACTTACATAACTTACAACTTACATAACTTATCGACTTACATAACTTACATAGCATACTTTTCATAATACACAACTTACATAATTTTCATAATAAATAACTTACATAATACATAACTTACGTAGCTTAATTATACTTATTCCTAAATCCTAAACCCGTGCAATTTATTGTCAAGATTAGGCTTCAAGAAATAAGAAATGGACCGGTCTTGGATGAATTTGTCAAGGGTAAGCGACGGTTATCGAAATGGAGTACAAACTTTTCTAGATTTTGCATTTCAATATGCAAGCCAAGAGAACATGATTCTTTGCCCGTGTAAGAAGTGTGTCAACATAAACTGGCATTATCGTGAAGTTGTATACGAGCATTTAATTGTTGATGGGTTTGTTCGTGGTTATAAACAATGGTTTTTTCATGGAGAATGCCCGCCTAGTACTTCCTCTTCAAGGATGGATGTATCTTATGATAGTACTGCTTACCATCAGTCTGTTAGAGGGGATGATATGGAAGGGATGTTGCGGGAAGCATTTAATATTCACAGTCATGGTTTACAGTCGTTCCCACCCGACTTTGTGCCATCTGATGATTGTAATCTCGGTGGAAATGCTTTTACCGAACCCGGAAGAAGTGTACATCATGAAGAGCCGAATGGAGAAGCGGCAAAGTTCTATGCGCTACTTAATGAGATGAACGAAGAACTATATGAGGGATCGAAATTTTCAAAAATTTCTTTCTGCATTCGTCTTTTCCAGTTAAAATGTTTGGGAGGGTGGACCGGGAACTCATTGACAATGCTGTTAGAGTTTTTGAGAGAAATGTTTCGTTTGCAAAAATCCTCACCATGCAAAGATATGAAGAAAATGATAAAAGACTTAGGTCTTGGGTACAACAAAATCCATAGTTGCCCGAATGATTGCATGTTGTATTGGGGCGACGGAGAAACCAACAAGTCTTTGTCATGTATGCGGCGAATCCCGTTGGATAAATAGAAACACAGAAGATGGGAACGATGATGAAAATGATGCACAGCCAAGAAAGAAGCCGGTCAAGATTTTACGGTATTTTCCGCTGATTCCAAGGCTTCAAAGGCTTTTCATGTCCTCGAAGACAGCGGAGTCAATGACGTGGCACCATGAAGGACGAACCGATGATGGATTATTAAGGCATCCGGCAGATTCTTTAGCTTGGAAATCATTTGACAATAAATTTCCAAGCTTTGCAAGGGATCCCAGGAGTGTGAGGCTTGGCCTAGCATCTGATGGATTTAATCCTTACAAGATCATGAGTACTGCATACAGTACTTGGCCAGCAGTGCTTGTTCCTTACAATCTGCCTCCGTGGATTTGCATGAAGCAATCTTCCCTTATCTTATCTATGATTATCCCTGGAGAGAAAGGGTCCGGGAATGATATCGACATTTATTTACAGCCACTTATTGAAGAGTTAAAACAATTATGGGCTGGTGTCGAGACATACAATGTGCTGAGAAAGGAGAACTTTAATTTACGTGCAGCTTTGATGTGGACCATTAATGACTTCCCCGCTTATGCCAATTTATCCGGTTGGAGTACCAAGGGTCGTTATGCGTGCCCTTGTTGTGCTGCACAAACATGTTCGCAATGGTTATACAATGGGAAAAAGTTCTCTTACATGGGGCATCGTCGGTGGTTACCGAAAAATCATAGATTTAGATCTCAGAGTTCGACATTTGACAGTACTGAAGAGTTCAGAGAAGCTCCTTCGCAGACAAGTGGATCTGAAATCTTGTTAATGTTGGAAGATATGAATTTCAGTTATGGGAAGATAAATCAACCGCCAAACACGCAAAGACATAGAAGATCAAATGATGAAGCTGATGATAACTCCGATGAAGAGGATGATCCTAATGAGGCGGACTTGTGGAAAAAAAGAAGTATTTTTTTTGAGTTGCCTTATTGGGAGCACCACCTTTTACGACACAATCTTGATGTTATGCATATTGAGAAAAATGTCTGCGAGAACATTGTCTGTACAATTTTGAATGTAGATGGAAAATCAAAAGACAATCTTCAGAGTCGACTTGATTTAGTTCAGATGGGAATTCGACCTGATCTTCATCCGAATCCACTTCCGAATGGTAAATATCGGTTACCGCCTTCTATTTTCTCAATGTCGAAGACAGAGAAAGAAGTGTTATGCATGGTGTTGAAGGATATAAAGGTTCTAGATGTGTATGCATCTAATATATCTCGATGTGTTAGTGTTAAAGATCGAAGACTATATTCGCTAAAATCACATGACTATCACATCTTGATGCAAGATTTACTGCCAGTTTCTCTACGATGTTGTATTTCGAAGAATGTGACGTCTTGTATAATTAAACTATCCAATATAATGAAAGCCATTTGTGGCAAAGTTTTGGATGTTCAAGAACTTCAGAAGGTACAGGATCGAGCCGCTTTAACTTTATGCAACATGGAGAAAATCTTCCCACCTTCCTTCTTCACTATTATGGTTCACTTGATAATCCATCTCCCGCATGAAGCAATTCTTGGGGACCTGTTTTCTATCGATGGATGTATCCCATAGAAAGGTGTTAATTACAATTTTTAAAATTTTCCTTCATTCACCTATATGCCTTTAGTTACAACTTTTGATAATGTTGTATACTGTGTTTAGGTTCCTATCCAAATTAAAGTCTTATTGCCGCAACAAGCGTTATCCGGAAGGATCGATTCTTTGAAGGCTACTTAGCGAAGAATGTATGACCTTCATTCAAGATATTTGGAAGATGTTGAAACAAGGTTGAATGACCAAATAAAAATGCTGGACTCACGGATCATAACTTTGCTGATAATTATTTGTTCCAAAGTTTTGGAGAACCAATCGGTAAAGTTGAAATTCCAGAATTAGATGATTTATCGTGGGTTCAAGCACATCGATATGTTCTGTTTCACCACGAATCAGTGGAACCTTTACGCAAGTAAGTTCTAGAAATTTGATAAATATTCATCATTTAAAAATTGTTTATAGTCTAACAAACTGAACATATTTTTAACATAGTGAGTACAAACAAATATTGAGATCTCGTTCGCTCGAAGAACACAACATCGAGATATCAATAAGTTGTTTACAGAATCTTTTCATGAATTGTTAAGCCAAACGGTATGTAATTGGAGCTTTCACCGACAAATAATAATATTTACTCAAAACATTTTTAATTACTCAGTTTACTTTCCATTCAATAGGTTTGGAGTGGGAAGAACGTCACCGATGAAGTTAAATGGCTTTCCCAAGGTCCAAATCGGGTGGTTAAAAGATATAGTGCGTTCCTCATAAACGGATTCAGATTTCATACAAAATATCGCGAGAGATTGAGGAGAACGCAAAATTGTGGAATAGTGGTTAATTCCTCAATTACAAGTTATGCTAGTGCTAGGGACAATAATCCTGTGGAGGGAAATGTGGAATATTTTGGACTTCTTACTAACATAATTGAGTTTGATTACTACGGCAAATGGAAAGTTGTCTTATTTTGAGGTGATTGGGCCGATGTTAATACTGCACGTGGAATCAAGCATGATCAATTTGGTTTCACAATGGTAAACTTCGCTCGATTGATTCTCACAGGACAATAATTGATTGATGAGCCGTATGTATTTTCTTCTCAAGTCAAACAAGTTTTTTACTCAAAAGACCCAACTGATGAGGGTTGGTACGTTGTACTCCGTAACATCCCTAGAGACTTGTTTGACATGGGCAGTAGAAGTAGAGATGACATTGACGACAGAACACAAACTTTGCCATTTCCAGAATAGAACTTAAACGAAAACATCCCTAGTACTAGTACACAATTTCAATGGGTCCGCCAGATACGGATGAAGAGATTTACAATTATAATGTAGTAAGCTTTTACGATTATCTAATTACATCTACGAATGATGATATTTCAACTATTTTATATGTGATATTATTGTTGTAATTGTATACTAAGTTTTCAACTAATTTATTTGTATTGCGAGATAAAATGCCTAGAAGAAAAGTGCGATCGCACCGCATTGTTCAAGGTACTCCAAACTCGTGAAAATAAATAAACCTTGAGCAATGAGATCATTGTTGGATCTTCGAATGTTCCGGTTACACCTGAGGAACCTATAGAAGTTCAAAGTAATTTAACATTTAATTTACATGTGTGTTGACTTCTTGTTTGTTTATTTTTAAATTTCGTATATTACAATACTTTTATTTTTCAGATGAAACTGGTGGGACGCGGACGTACGGTACTGAGCGATTTATATGACCTAGATCCAGTCGAGCGTATCCAAGTATCCAGTAATAGCTTTGGTCAGCCTGTTGGATCAGAAGCTCGCCTTTTAGTAGGATACATGGGCATTTTAGTACGGAATGCAAATATGTTGCCAATTAACTTCGAGTCATGTCACAAAGTGCCCGAAAGTAACAAGAACCAAGCTCTCGATAACATTAAGGTAACAAACGTGTATGTCATTTATAATACTTGGGTTTAAGTTTCGTTTACATTTACTTTCTTAAGTTGTGTTTTTTGTAGGCGAGATTTGCTCTAGAGGTCTCCGATGCTTATGTAAAGAAGGCATTGGGAAAAAGATGGAGAGACCATAAGAGCAATCGTAAAGAAAGACTATTTTAAGACAAAACAACACTCGACGAGAGATTACAAAATGTCCCACGGAATCTTTGAGGTACCGATGGGAGGAGGTCGTTAGATTTTGGACTTGAAGAAAGGAGAGGTATGTGTAACTTATAAAATTTTGTAATTATTTTGGTGTATAGTATTTCCTAATTAACGTACTAATAATTTCATAATGTAGGATCGTGAAGAAGTTGGAAAAAAAGTAGGTAGCAACAAAATTCACTCACAAATTGGGTCGAAAAGTTTTGCGTGTGTAGCTCATGCGAGGTATTTTCAATTTTTAATATTGGCGATATTTATTACTTACTTACAATAAATTTTTACTATTGTATTGTAGGAATCGTCGTCCGGTCAAAAGTTGGACGCCTTCAACTTTTGACATTACACATAGGAAGAAAGATGGAAACCCTATGACTCTGAAGTGCGAGAAATTATGGTACGTTTGCTTAATTAATACAATTTCACTTGTTTTAATTATTTATAGTGTTTATTTTCTAATGATTTATTTCATTTATTGTAATGCAAATATTGTTAAGTTATGTTGCATTGGGTTTTTTAATATATATTTTGTTCCTAACTATTTGATTTATTTTTTAGGAAAAATTAAAGGATAAAAAGGCGGAGTACGAAGCGATTGCTTCTAGTGATAGTTCTGTTCATATTGACGACATTGATAACTGGATTATCACTGAAGTTTTGGGTCCTGAAAGGTATGGTCGGGTTCGATTTCAAGGATCTTTTGTTAACCCATCCCAATATTTTGGATCTAGCTCCCAACAATATATGCCTTCGGGGAGTCGAGTCGAAGCTGAAGTTCAGAGGTTAAGAGACCAGATGGCTCAGATGCAAGCGACAACAATTGAGCAAATTACACAACTTAAAGCGAAGGCAACATCAAGAGAAGCTGAGGTTCAAAAAAGATATGAAGAACTCCAGCTACAATGAAAGCGATCAAAGAATGAGAGAAGCTAAGGTTCAACGAAGTATGAAGAACTCCAGAAGACTTAAAGCGATCTGGCAAGAAGAGAAGCAGAGGCGGCATCGAGAGAAGTGCAGTGCAATGAGGGAAGCGAGAGGCTAAAGCGAGGGAAGCAGAGGCTAAAGCGAGGGAAGTAGAGCAGTGTCACAAGTTCGATGAACTCCAATGAGCAGACTTCGAGTATGATGAAGATGTTTCAAAGATCATAGCAGTAGTCGTCTTAGACTATCGTGTAAATATACTTGATTTTGACTTTTAATTATCATTTTAACTTTTAACATTTTGTAAGAATAATCTGAATTTTATTTTATTTATTGATATTTATTATATTATTTCTTTAATATATAGATTTATTACTTTTGGCTGGTTTAGATATGATTTCTTCTGATTTGTTTTTACAGGAGGGCTGAAAATATAAAAAATTTTATTTTACAAATCTGCCAAATTTAGTGGCGTTTTTGGTCAAAGCGCCGCTAAAGATAAGGGTCTTTAGCAGCGTTTGTGGAAAAAGCGCCACTAAAGATCATGGTCTTTAGCGACGTTTGTGGGGAAGCGCCGCTAAAGATTAGGTTCTTTAGTGGCGTTTGAGGGGAAAGCGCCGCTAAAGAATAGGTTCTTTAGTGGCGTTTGTGGTAGAAGCGCCACTATAGATCAGGGTCTATTGCGGCGTTTGAGAGAAAAACGCCGCTAAAGACCCTGATCTTTAGCGGCGCTTCTCCTAAAAATGCCGCTAAAGATCAGGGTCTTTAGCGGCGCTTCCACTAAAGCGCCGCTAAAGGTCTTAGCATTCAGCGGCGTTTGTGCTAGAAGCGCCGCTATAGACCAACACCTTTAGCGGCGTTTATTTCTAAAAACGCCGCTAAAGTTAGCGGCGCATTCTTTAGCGGCTTCTGTTGCGGCGCTTTTCAAAGCGCCACTAAAAGTATCTGCGGCGCTAAAAAGCGCCGCTAAAAGCCTGTTTTGGTGTAGTGAATGGTTCAGCCCTTATGGCTCCTGTAGCTTTCTCCTACACTCTGTTTTTCACTCCTTTTGCTTCCAAGTGCTCTATTAAGCATTAAAACATGAGTTTAAAGGATTACAAACACAAAATTTACAGTTAACATCGAATAATCACCCAAAATGCATTAAGAATGAGGTTAAAACATGTTACTTTTAGCACTTATCACTTAATCATGAGTGAATGATGAATTATATGTGACTCGTATACTTTGATGTAAACGAAATCTTGAGTTCAAATAGATAAGTAACTGAAAACTGGTAGGTTGGATATACTACTTCTGCATTATGTAGCATTATTCCACAATAGTGAAATTAATAGTCCAACTAAAAAGTGAATAATATCCTCTCATTTGCTTTACATGATAGATGAAAAGTTAACGTGACCAAAAGTCATTTGTCTTTGTGATAAATGATTTGATTACTATTTAATAGTAATTGACTTTTCATGAAAGAAGATGTAATGGTTACTATGAGATAAAATAGGATCATATTGGGAGAATGGATTTATCCCAAAGAGATTAAGGATATATTATGAGGGTAACACACTTGTGACAAGGTCATTGGACGTGCACTTATTAAGTAGCTTTCATAATGGTATATAATAAGGGAGAGCTCAATCATGATACTTTAGTGGAATGACTTCATGGCTAAACAAGTTTATAATTAATAGGTGAAAAGGCAGAACTTAATTATAAATTACTTGAGCCCTAATTATATATGTCCAATTTGTCCTTCTTTTAGCTCAAAATAACCATAAATTAATTGTATGTTGAACTAATCCATGGAAATGAATAGAAACAATGAAGTAGGAGAAATAGATCACATGAATCACTATCCGCAGTTAATGTGTTTTCTCGCTCAGTATGGAAATAACTTGAGAATTGATTTAAGGTTCTTCACATTATTATAATTAAATAATTTAAGTTCAAAAGGGAATTAAATTAATTAGTCATTATGAGATTTTTCGAATAAGAAAATTAAATATATTTCCTCATAGATTCTATTACGGTAAAGTTGTTATGATTATAGCGAAATTAGAATTGGATTGAGAAAATTATTTAATTAATAATTTAATTTATTTATTAATATAATATTTATTTTGGAAATAGAAAATAAGTATTAGGTTGGATTAAATTATAAAGTGTTGAGTCCAAATTTAGGAAGCACATATAATTGGACCTAATACATGGGAGACCCAAATTAGCCCTCATGAAGCATCAAGGGTGGCAACCCTAGTAGAAAATACAAGGGTGTGTCGCCCCTACTCTAGTTGGAGTAGGGTTGTATTTTCTATTTAAATAATATTACTTGTCAATGACTTATTCAACCGGAACTCTTGTACTTTCTTCTATAAATAGAGAGCACTGATTGATCTAAAACGTACACTTCATACATCGTTATTCTGCTAGAAAATAATGATAATTTATTTACTAGGAATAAATTCTATTTTCTAAAAATTACGAGTTTTATTGGTTTATAAAGAGAGAACTTACATTTCTACTGAAACTAAGTAAATCATTTCTTTTATGGGTTTTGGTTCAGGTTGCTCGAGCTCACACTCGACGTGATTCGTGATACGATGATAGCAGAGAAGGCTATTTGGTTGAAAACCAAGATCAACTTGAATTTGTCTCACATAAAGTACATGTATAATTTTGATTTAGGATTTATTACTATAAACATTACAAAAGGGTTTGGTTTTAAGAACAAAATTTAAACTTCCATTTTGCCAATAATAACTATTTTTTTAACCAAAATTTCCAACAATTATAATGTGAAAAGATATGTTTAAAATTTAATAAAGAAATTAACCAAAAATAATAAAAGAAAATATGAAATTAAAAATAACATATTTAAAAAAGAATTAAAAAATATGAATAGATATAAAATAAGCTTGGGCAAAACTTGAGGCCAATATTTCGAGTTGAGTTGGGCTTGAACAAGCATAAAGTTTGCTAATATCACTACATAGGCCTACCCCGACTTGACCCATGAACACTTTTATTTGAAATTTAGGATTTAGTTAATTCACATATAAATATATATATATATATATATATATATGCATATTATCAATAGTTGATATATGAATATGTATGCATAAGAAATATCTTTAAATTTTAAAGACAATAATTAAACATATTTAAAATTTTATGTTAAATAAGATTTATACCCTTTCTCTCTCTAATATATATATTAAAATTGAATAAAGTTGTTTTGTCATTTTCAATTGAGTTGGTGTCCGTTAACTTAATTATAGATTTTATATAAGTGTAGAGCATATACTATTTTTCTATCTTAATTTCTCTTTTAACTTAATTTTAACGATTTCTTTTGAATTTTTGTTGAATATATCAAATTTAATATTTCAAATAAGGGAAAATACCAAAAAAAAAACCAATTTTTTTTAAATTTACCGAAATGGGCCTGGTATTTTATTATTTATCGGAATGGGCCCTTTTCCCCTAAATCGCGTCCACGTCAGCGCGATGTCAGGGGACCTGTCAGGAAATCGCGTCCACGTCAGTGCGCTTTGCTGACATGGCGACAAATCGCGTCCTCTGAAGCGCGATTTGTGTCCACGTTAGCAAAGCGCGCTGACAAGGACGCGATTTCCTGGCACATTGTGCGCCCCTGGGGACGCGATTTCGTCGTGTTTCCTACCTTAGGGTTTTTAGGGTTTTTTAGGTTTTTGGAAAAAAAGTAAACAAATAAGGGATTAGGTTTAGGGTTTCGTAATTAAATTAACTAAAATTTATTCAAAATTGGATTACATTTCATGTTTATGGGTTTTTAAGATAAAATCAAAGGAGGATGATTTATCAGAAGAATTTTTGAAGCCGCACCCACGTGTACGCGCTTTTGCTACAATAGGTCCTGGAAAAATAATTTCGACTTGACATTTCTGAGCAAATAGTTTAAAAAACGCTTCAAGCAGGATGCTTTATAAGAAAAATTTGTGAAATCGTGCCCTCGTGGACGCGCTTTTGCTACAGTTGGTCCTGGAAGAAATAATTTCAAGTTGACGTTTTTTAGCAAATAGTTTAAAAAAACGCTTCAAGTAGGAGTGGGGGTATTTATAGTTTTTTTTGGACCGTTGGGGGGGCAACGGTCAAAAAATTGACCGTTACTGCTTTATTCACGTTGTGGGGCAAATCGCGTCCGTCGGTAGCGCTTTGTCGACATGGACACAAATCGCGCTTCAGAGGATGCGATTTGTTGCCATGTCAGTAAAGCGCGCTTACGTGGCCGCGATTTCCTAGCACGTCCCCTGACATCGCGTTGATGTGGACGCGATTTAGGGGAAAATGGCCCATTTTGGTAAATAATAAAATACCGGGCCCATTTCGGTAAATTTTAAAAAAATTAGGCTTTTAATGGTAAATTGCCCTCAAATAAGCTAATACATAAATATATACATATATATGACTACTAGCTCATAGTTGCCAAAAAGAGGATTGAATTGTCGATTGGACTGGTGGTCCAATCGATTCATTCGATACCAAAATCAGTAAAAGTCAGTTGAACCACTAAAAATTGATCGAAAATGGATAAAAACTAGTTTAAATATCTAATTTTATTGCTATAATTTATAAAATGAATATTGTTCTTTGTGTTTTTTTTTATTTTCTTAATTTTTCTAATTTTCTTTTTGATCTTTCAAATTTTTTTTTATTTTTTCATAATTGAATTGGCAATCAACTGGATGAATAAAAAATATGTGGTTTGACCAATTTAACTACCGATTCGATTTTGACAACAGATAATATGTATTCTCATAATCGTTATGCATATATATTATCACTAGTTAAAATGAATATATATATTATCACCAGTTAACAATGAAGAAAAGAACAACACTTTTTATTCTAAATTTCACATATAAAACAAAACTCTTAGTTAACGCAATTTATGCATCTTATCTTGTTCATGCTTTGCTAATTAGGTTTATTTTATTTGTTGCATAAGTTGTTTTGTTAATGTTTTGTAAGGTTATTAATTTTAGAATTAAATTAAAATCTGACTTTTTTAATTTTAAATATTTGATATGATTTTATTAATAACTTTTTTAAATTATGTAAGTTTCAATTTTGTTTTCGTTTAGTTATGAATTATATTCTTTTATTTTACTGAAAATTTAAAAAATAGTATTATTTTTAATTTGTTAAAATTGATCATCGCATTTTAGGATAACTAAGAAGTAAGTTAATTCGTTGAAATATTATTGCATAAAAATTGTTTAAATATTATTTTGTTGCATAAAAATTGTTGCATAAATTTTTTTCTAGTTTATTGCATAAAAATTGTTGAAATATTATTTTGTTGTTAATTCGTTACGTATGAATTGTTGAATTGTAAATCAACAATTTAACAGTGAGGTTCAATAGTGTTGAGCTAACTTATTAGATATAAAGTATGAGAGTCAAATTTTAAAAATTAATGTAAAGAAACTAAGTAGAGAGATGAAATTAAGAATTATATATATATATTTGTACCAAATATATATAACAAAATTAACTACAAATGAATACCATACATACTTTATATATCTTATAGACATACTAAATTTATGTTAACAATAAACTATATAATATTAAATTAAAAGTTATTAATAAAAATTACAGTATAGCTACGTCGAGTAATGCAGAACAATAATGAATGTAATAAATTTTCATAGAGCCTACAACAATATATATTTATTTTAATTTTTATCATTGAATTTAAATTGTTGTTAATATACAGTTTAATATTAATCAAATATTTATATAATAATAATTTAAGATAAAGGACATTTTATTTTATTTTAATTGTTTTCATTGAAAATGTTGCTCTCTTACGTTGTTTTAGATGAAAATTTTTAAAATAAAAATAAAGATTTTTCAAAATGCATCATTTTGAAAATGTTAATGTTTATAGCTATTTTGTTTAGAAAATATATTTTTAAAATTATTAAATAGTAAAAATAGTTTTAAAAATTTTCAAATAATATAAATTCCATGACATGTTATCATGTAGATAGAAATAGACTTGGGTTTATATAGGAAGAAAACAAAATAGAAAAGGTGATATTCAAAATGAAAAATTATAAAATTATATTGGACTTGTGAAAAGTAATCAAGTTAGTATAGATAGAGAATAAATAAGTTGATCAATGGATGTTAAGTTAGGTTCGTTAGGAAATGAGACATAATAAATATGTCTTTATATGATAGAAAATTATCTTTACATGAGGGAAAAATTTTTAGATTTTGATTCAACCTTAATTTAGTTGGTATTGTCATTGTTGTTAGTGTAGGAAAATATGAGTTTGAACACATTAAAACTCATTTATTTTACTATTTAAGAGTTAAAAAATATATATAAAAAATATCAAATTTTAAATGCATAAAACTCAATTCTAAACATTTTGAATAGGACAAATTACACATAAAAGCCCTATTTTTTTAAAATTTACCGAAATGGACCCGGTAAATAATTATTTACTGGAATGGGCCCATTTCCTCGAAAGCGCGTCCACGTCAGCACGATGTCAAGGCACGTGACAGGAAAATGCATCCCTGAGGGAGCGTTTTGCCCGTTTCTGGGTTTTAGAGTTTTAGAGTTTAGGGTTTGGGGTTTGGGGTTAAAAATTAAATAAATAAGGGATTAGAGTTTAGGGTAGAGGTGTTCATGGGCCGGGTAGGGCCTGGTTCGGGCCGGGCCCAAAAAAATTTTTGGCCTGCTTCTTAGGCCCAGGGTCAGCCCGGCCTGAAATATGGCCCTGAAATTTTGTCCAGGCCCGGCGCAAGAAAAAATTTCTAAGTCCGAGTCTGGCCCGTCCCGACCCATTTTTTAATAAACACCAAAAAAATTATTTTAAAAATAAAAAGAATAAAAAAAGTATTTTAAAAATATTTTAAAATTAAAGAATAAAAATATTTATTTATTATATATTCGGGCCGGGCCGGGCCGGGCTCGAGCCAAAAAAGTGGTGCCGGAGGCTTGGCCCGTTTTTTAAACAGGCCTCAGTTTTTTGCCCAAACCCATATTTTGGGCCTATATTTTTACCTGAATCCTCCCATATTTTTTGCCCTGCCCATGAACACCTCTAGTTTAGGGTTTGTCAATTAAATTATTTAAAAAAATTTCAAAATTGGATTAGTTTTCGTGTTTATTATTTTTAAGAAAAATCAATTAAATTAGGGTTTAGGGTTTAGGGTTACTTGAGTAATTTAATTAAAAAAATTTTAAAAATCAAATTAGGGTTAGGGTTAGGGTTTTTGTTAGGGTTTTGGTGTTTTTAAGTTAAGGGTTTTTAAGGAAAAATCAAATAAGTTAGGGTTTAGAGTTTAGGGTTTGTCAATTAAATTATTTATAAATTTTTCAAAATTGGATTAGTTTTCGTGGTTACTATTTTTAAGAAAATATGAATTAAATTAGGGTTTTGGTGTTTTTAAGCGGGATACTTTGTTAGCAGAAGTACTGAAAAAAGTAAAGCATTTCTGAACAATGTAAAGCAGGATGCTTTAATTTATGTATATGTTATATTGAAAGAATTTGATCCGAAAACATAATTTTTTTTAAAAGAAAAGGCAAATTAAATTTCTATTTTATTACATCAAATAATATCAAAATATTCAAAATGTTTGTACAAATATATTAAAATAAAAATCAATCTCCGTGCCCGTCGGATTCAGTGCCACATGGCAGCCGTCGACGATTACGCGCTGGATTCCTCCTTTGTCCAGCTTCCAGCGGGGGTTGTGGTTGCTCCGGCGGAGATTCTGGTTCCTCTGGTAGGGTATCTAGTTGTCGGTGTTGGGACGATGAGCCACCTTGATAGAATAGTGACTATGGAGGTGTTTACATCACCAACGGCAAAGCTGTTTGAAACCCATACGGTGATGGGGATTGGTAAAAAGAAGAGCTTCTCAATGGCCCCTCTTGCAATCCCTCGTGCAATGTTGGCCTATACATTGGCGATCCACTCTGCGTAACGGAAAATGGAGATGAACCGGGCCATGGACTCCAACCTGCCATAGGACTCGGAAAAGGAAACATATAAGGGTTAGGATACATAAAAGGGCTAGGATACGCACCTGGCATCATTTGAAAAGACTGTGTCGTGGGTATCGTCGGTTGAACTGCTGGGTCGGGTGACTATGTCGGTGTTTTCGCTAGGCCTGGTGATTGAATGGCCGCTGATGATGGGCCGAGTGAATGTCTGGACCTCGTTGATGGGCCTGCGTCGTCATCCCTTCGTCTTGGATTTAAAGGCCCACGTCATTCCCTTTGGACACGTAATTGCCACTGCCTCTCCTCTACCAACAGTAAATACGGCTTGTCATGGATCCTAAACCATGGCATGTATTCCGGCACGCACGCTAGCTCCGGAACGATGATCGGTTTCCGAGTAGGTATATAATCATACCGATCTTCCCACATTTGGATGTAGTATGACCAGAATCTCGGCCAATCCGTATGCAATTGCCGTAGGTCGATTTTGTGCTGATCATCAAACACCTCAGGTGCCACGAGAATCGGTTGTCTACATCCAAATTATCGTAATATCGGATTCTTTCTACTTCGGTTGAATCATCATCCAGATCCGGGAATGTGTCTCGTAACTAGCCCATCTCGATCCGACCTCCGTTAATTTTCTCCAGAATAGCGCCCAAAAGCTCGTAGCATACCGCTCCCCAATCGCCAGATTGAACAGACCCAGTGACTGGGTACCCGTCCACCGGCAACCCCAATTGCAAATTGACATCTTCCAAAGTGATAGTGCACTCTCCACATGGAAGATGGAATGTGTGCGTCTCGGATCTCCACCTCTCAATCAACGCACTGATAAGTTTCAGGTCCTACTTGCATCCCCGGCCTACCGTCGCCACGTGCCAAAAACCCACTTCCCGCAGGTAATTCTCTACCAACGGTGATGGAGGCCCATGCATATTACGAATATAGCATTCCAATATCCGATCTATAGACTTTTATAACAAATAATAAATTAATAATTATTTAAAAATGCATAAATAAAAAAATCTTAAATAATATTTAAAAAATAAATTTAACACTTACAATTTTCATTTGTTCGACGGATATGTGCTTGTTATCAAGAGGAATCAAATCTCCGGCCATTGCTAAATTCGTACAAATTTTTAGGATTTAAAAAAAACCAAAAAAAATTAATTTTTTTTAAAAATAATTAAAAAATAGTGATTTAAGAGAAATTTGAGAGGAAATTGAGAGCAAATTGAGATTAAATAGGGATTTGAGAGAAATTTGGAAGGAAATTGAGAGCAATTTGAGAGAATAATAGAGAAAGGATTAATTTGTGAAAAAAAATGAAGGGGTGGGGGGTTTTATAGTTTTTTTTTTACCGTTGGGGGGTTCACCAACGGTTAAAAAATAGCCGTTGCACTGTTCACGCGTGGGGAAAAAGTGCCCTCAGGGATGCACTGACGTGGCTGGAAAACGCGTCCACGTCAGCACGCTTTCTGTCCACGTGGACAAAGCGCGCCCTTGAGGACGCGTTTTTCTGTCACGTACTCTGACATCGCGCTAACGTGGACGCGCTTTTTTGGTATGGGCTCATTCCGGTAAATAATTATTTACCGGGCTCATTTCGGTAAATTTTAAAAAAGGGGTTTTTTTATTATGTAATTTGCCCTTTTGAATACAAAATTTCTAAAAACAATTTTTTTTCAATTATCATTATTCAAACCTAGACAAATCCTAAAGTAAATCAACCAATGGCTCACAACTTGGTTGATCATCATTATTGACATATAAACAGTGCGGTTGGTGGGTGTTTAACTTAACAAACGTGAGTTCGGCATTATTTACTACTTTTTCAAAAAAAAAAAGAAGAAAAAAACACTCATAATTATGTTTATAATTGTTAGATTCAGTGTCTTATCTGAAAACGGAAATCGATTAAGAATTCAGACCTTAGTTAATTTTTTTCAAATACTTCCATGAAATGACATTGTTATTAATTATAGGTTTAATGTGTAAAATCGACACTATAATTATTAATATTTATCATTATATTTTAAAATTAAAGATAAATTTATCACTTTATTGCAACTTTATCTTGCATTTTGTCATTCAATTTTTGTTTGATTAAATTTTAGGACTAAAATTTAATTTTTGATTAAATATTATTATTAAATTTTAGTTCAAAATGATTTGAAGAAAAATTAATATTTTAATTTAATAATTTAAAATAATAAATTAATCTACAAAATTAAACTTACGCCTTATTTTAAAAACTATTGAAAAATTAAATCCATTGATTTTTGCAATTGTTTGATAATATAAAATAAAAATTTTGATTAAATTTTTACAAAAAATGTGAAAATGATAAGTAGATAAAATCTACTTACCACTTGATGGACAATATTTTCAATTAATTTAACTTTATTTTTATTTTAATATTATATTATCCCATAAAAACTTTACTTTAAAATCTGAAATTGTTTAAAATAGGGTGAAATGTTTAAAAATTAAGGATAAAATGTAAAATATAATTTTATAATTTAAAATATATATTTATCTATAAATCTAATTATATTCTATAATTAAATTTAAGTAATATATTGAACAAATTTTATAATTTAAATTCAATAATTAAATTTTAATACTTCAAATTTCAACATTTAAATTTTCAGCACTTAACATTTCAATTTGTTAAATACCACCTTTTATGTTCTTTAATCTTCAAGACTTTCTTTTATTAAATAGAAATTGAATGTTAATTTTTAATATTTTATAAATTAACTTATTCTTAATTATCACTACAAAATTAAGGAGTTTTAGAGACGAGATAAAAGGACCTTAAAAAAAAAGAGCCAACGAAGAGGCCATGATAAGATGATTATTCAATTGGATAGTTTGGAAGTTGCAAAAGTCATACATGAAAGTGCTTCGAAGACCTCAAATTTTGCTTTGATCAGAAGAATACATCATATATTATCTCAAGAAGGTCAATGAATTTTAAGATATATTCTTAAAAAACACAATCAAAACGCGGACTACTTAACCAAATTAGTCATCACAAAAAAAGGAAGATCTACAATTGTTTGAGACCCTCCAAAGGAAGTTTTAGATTTTCCCGAAGCAGACAAGGAAAAGACTTTGAATCCCTCAATGTTATTCCATGTAATTTAGCATAGAATTCTTTTTTATTAAAAAAAAGACCCTAAAAAAAGTCCCCTTTATCTCTAATTTAAAAATATTAGGGATGTTTTTTATTTACGCCCTCAATTGTTATATTTAATGGTTTTGGGATGATTGGTTTAAAAGAAAACTAATTGAATTTACAAATACTTTTCATAGCTACCTGGATTAGTGATTTATCTACCGCTTTTATTAGTTGGTTTCATTCGGCTTGTTTTACCCCCCAAAAACTTTGATTCTATTTCTTTCTCCATGTTAGACTTTTTTTTTTTAATTTTGTAGATATAAATATAATAAATATGGTACGTATTACTCGTGATTAAATATGTGTAACTTAATATTAGGTAGCACTTTAATTAATTGTACGTTGTTGAAGAGTGATGAGTGTCAAATCAAACTTTAGCCTAACCAATATTATGAAACCATGATAAAAAAAAGATAGTGGAGGCCGGAGGACTAAAACCGTATTTTATCCAAATTTTATTATGAAAAAGAAGATGTTTGACCAAATTAAATAGCTTTGTATTCGACAAATATAATTTATATATTGTCAACGTGTAAACATAATTAAAAATGTGTTAATATTTGGAATAATAATAGTGTATTCTTTTATTCTTCAAGCAATTTTAAAATTTATTATGTGTCTTTTTTAATATTTTACTATATTCATATAAGACACTCGTCAACTCTCTAACTTTATTTGTAGAGTTTAATCCATTGGCAATTATACCAAATATTATTCTATTAAAAATAAGTAAATTATTTAATTTCTGTCAATGGAGGTTTTAGACTTCACATGTAGGATTAAGGGTTGACAAATATCTTATTAGGGTATAGTAAAATATTTAAAAGAAAGAGATGACATATTAATTTTTAAAACTACTTGTAGAATAAAAAATACTTTGTTAATGTACTAAATACTCACTTTAAAAATAAAAATAAAAACTTTAAAATATCCCAAAAGCTCTCAACCCACTATTCATCCCTTTTCCCCAAAACATACCCCACACCCATAAAACAATTAAAAAATTAAATCATCAAAATCATAATTAAGTAATAAATTTTAATTTAAAATCAAAATTAGCAGTAAAATTCAATAAAATGAAAATTTAGTATTAAAATCCAATAATATAAAAATTGCGTGACAAATTAAATCATATTCTCAAAATATAGTATCAATATTAATAAAAAATAAAGTATAGTAGTAAATTCATTATTCACAAATATTATGGTAGCAAATTTGCATTTTATTCCCTGATTATATTGTTTTGCTGGAAAAAATTACGGAATAGATAAACAATATACTATAATGATAATTTTACCCTTAGATTAAAAATGGATATTATTCTAGCTAATAATATATAACATATTTCTATAAAAATAAAATCTTATATAAACTAATATTCTTTACTATATAATGTATATCATTTATATAATATATAACAAGCACCCATGAATTTTAGAATAAAAGAGAAAATTGTTAAGAGACCAAATCAAATTCATCAAAAAGGACACAGACCTCCCCAAAGATCCTAGTGCAAATCGACACCTCCTTGTGTCATCGAACAAATTGTAAATAGGCACGTTGATTAAGGGCCTGTTCTGCAGTGCTTAAAAAAAGCACTTCTGATTCCAAAAGCACTTTTAAAAGAAAAGCTGTGCTAAATAAGTTGTTTTTGGCTGAAATTTTTAGTTTTTTAGAAGTGCTTTTCAAAAGCACTTCTGAAAAGTAGAAGCTAAAATTTTTAGCTTTTCCTCTCCCAAAAGCCTTTTTAGTGCTTAATTACTTTTCTACTATAATGACCACGCCCTTTACACTTAAAACATTCAATCTCACGAGTCTTCTTTACATTCGAATCACCTAAATTTGGCTGCTTAGAAGGTGTTTGCGCTTTAATAGGAGCCTATTTCTTCCAATCTGATTGCTTATTACCACTACTCAAAGAAGACTTATTAGTAACAAAAGGTGGTTTCGAACATTTAAAATCAAAATTGGAAGTGTTACCTCGATAATATTGTGAAGTAGAGAAGGACCTAGCCCTTTGTTCCTTTAATTGTTGCTCGATCTCAATGGCTTTATGAACTGCTTCTTCTAAATCAATGTATGTTTGTAGCCTTAATGTATTAGCAATTGGCCTATTTAAACCATCAATAAATCGAACCATAGTTGTTTCATCATCCTCCTCTACATTAGCTCTCTGAATGAGCATTTCCATCCCCTTAAAGTATTCATCTACCGTCCTACTACCTTGAACAAGTCGTCTAAGTTTTGTTTTAACCTCTCTATAGTAATGAGGCGGAATAAATCTTTTACGTATGACTTGTTTCAACTCATCCTATGTCGTAATCTCACATTCATAATTCCTATGACTATTTACCCCAAGTTGAGTCCACCAACTTAATGCATAATCTGAAAATTCCAGTGTTGCTAACGATACTTTTTCATCATTCGGACATTTATAATAGTGAAACATAAGCTCAATTTTAGATCCCCATTCACAATAAGCTTCTGGATCATTCTTACCACGAAATTGAGGAATTGTGAATTTTGGTTTTGCCAAAGAGGGCTGTCCGCGATCATGACATTCATAGTCAACTCTAGGGACACGTCTAGGAGCATGCCTATAAGCACGAGGCTGGTTATCCACGTCATCTTTAATTGGACCCCGATACTGAGGCTCTTGATCCAATCGCATCTCATTGATAGTAGCACTCAATGTTCGAAGTATGGCATTTGTTTGTTTGAGTGCAGCAGCCTGTTCATCTAACTGTTGTTGGATCTCTTTAAATTTATCATGGACATCATTATGGTCATCATCAACTTGACCAATTCTAGACATTTTTTTTCTTTTGGAATACCTGCAAAACAAACACTCAACACTCAAAAAGGAAAATTAAATTCTCAAAGAGGTAGAATTCAGTCTTGTGAGTTCTTTAGTAGAGTCTATATCAATCAATTAGAAAGTGTATGAACTGTAACTACCAAAGAATCCTAATTTGCACTAGGAGTCCAAAAAGTAACGAAACACCAATTGATTTGTGTCGCACCGAGGAAGAATTGTGCACACTTTTGAATCCTACTAACACAAGAAACAATAAGGTGTTAGATAGTGTAAAGGAAGAATAAAAGCAAAACAAATGAAATCCTACAGCTAAGAATCAATAAAAATTGCTGATACCCAAAAACCCGAAAAACTGCGGAGTAACTTGACAACTTTGTTCGAGGTGTCCCCGATCTCCAAAAATCACGAAATTTAAACTGGAATGTCCTTAAATATTGTATATTTGGTCTAGAAAGTTTCGGCACTAAACTCAACCCGCTGAATTTTTTTTCATTTTTATTTGATTTCATCTTTTTCTATTTTTTTGACTTTTTCTACTGATTTTTTTGCGGACAACATTTACCCACTCAAAATGAAATTTTTTCCCAAAAATTTTTCTGGGTAAAACTGCTGTTTGCTGGAAATCAGTTTAGAAATCAACCAAGAACACCCAAAACGCCCAAAATCTGATACAAAATGATAGAGGATCGCGCGCGGACCAAGATCGAGTTGTCAAGTCACGGGAAAGTCCAACGAGAGCTATAAACACTTGGGCTGAAACGGAAATAGAAAACAGAAAATTAACCTCAAAGATCAAGAAACCCAAATCGAGATAGAAAATAGAATACTTGGGCAGCAAGAAATCTAGAAAATATGAATAAAGGACGTTTCTTGATGCCAAAGAATGTTGCAAAAACAGATCTTGAAGGTTGGAATGGCTGAAACGCAACAAGAACAATAGAACAAGTTAACCAATAATTCGGCACAAGCAGAAAAAATTAAAGAGGAATAAATAGCAAGAAAGATAAAGAAAGTCCTAAGAAGCCTTGAAATCAAGATAGATTTCACAACTCCCTTCAATCAGCTCCAATCTACCCTCCAATGTAGAAACACGGCAAGAAGAAGGCTGAAGATGGCTCCCACAATCTAAAAGATTGTTAAAACTACTTCTAAAGAAAACTCAAGAGAAAATTCTTGGAAAAACTCAAAGAGAGAATTCTCATTCAACAAAAATCTGATTTCATTCTAATTGATTGCTAAGGGTTGCCGGCCAAGCCATATTATAGGCCTTTTAACTATTTTCCTAACCCTACTAGGAAAACTAAAAAAAACCCTAATTATTAACTTCAAAGGAAATTCAGCCAAGGCTTTTAATGGGACTCTTGGGATGAATTTTTACATAGGAATTTATTCAAAAAATCTAAAAATTAAAACTAAGTATTTAAAGAATTAAAATCTTACAAATTGGGCCACTTTGACAATTTGGCCTGATTTTCAACTAAGTCTAATTTAAACTTCTTGGTTGGGCTTGGAACATCTTATTGGGTCGTATCTTCAAGAACTTGGGCTTGTAATCTGTTCTCTCCTGAAATTGGCTCGTTGATGCTCATAACTGAGATCCAATGTGCTTTAGCTGCAAGATTCAGTTTCTTGGGCCAAGATTTCCAAGATTTGAAATCTTGATTTTCTTGATTCTTGAAATCGCTCAAAACAGCAAAACTGGACCAAGATTCGGTTTCTTGATTTTCTTGAAAACAAGAAAGTGAATCTTGATTTTCTTTTTCCTTTGTGTACGCATCTAAGGCCTTGCTAATGAAGTCTTGAACGGTTCCATTTAGTTTCATACGCATTTGCCTGGCCTTTGACCTCGTTATTGGGCCTTGTGATAATTTGAGCCCATCACGTTCTTGAGCTTGAATTGGGCCTTTGTGACTCGTATAATCACCCCTCCAATAACATAATACTTTCCCTTTTTTTTGGTGCTTAATTACAAATGTGTTAAAATTATTAATTAAAAATAAAAAAATATATTTTTAAAAATACTAATTACAAATATTTAATTTTTATATTTAAATATTTAATATTTATTGCTTAAAAATATTTAAAATTTATATTTCATATATTAAAATATTAACAACAAGTTATAATAATTTTTATATTTTTACTAAAATATAATAATATTAACTAATTTAAATATTATTTAAATGTATATTTGTTACTTGATAAAAATATGTCTAAAATGGACATTTTATTTATCAAAAGTACTTTTTGAGAGTAATGCTAAACACTCAAATTTTAAACTAAACTTTTTAAAAGCACTTCTTAAAAGTACTTTTCCACGTCACTTTTCAAAAGTATTGCCAAACTAGCCCTAACTTGACTTATTGTTGTAGATATCATTAGAAGATCCTTTCTATTAAAAGAAATTTGAAATTATGTTTCATTTAAAAAATTAAAATCAACTATTCGCATTAGAGCTAGCTTTTACTATGTCTATTGCATAAATAAGTAAATTTTTCTTTTCTCTTTTATGTATGGACTCAATTGATAAAGAGTGACTTGTGCATGTTACTAATTATGTATGAATGGTTTGTATATGTTTGGATATTCTTTTTATAACATGTTATTGTCAAGTTGTGACCCTTAGAAATATAATTATTGTATTAAATTATTTTAAATATGTAATTAGACAATGAAATATCAGCTTCATGTAAGTTTATTATTATTATTATTTTCGTTATGGAGAAAACCTTAGAAGCCAATTACAGACTAAGATTTTGTAACAAAATTGATAATGGAGACCTGGAGTGGAAGGAAGCCAACTCGACATCCGCTTTAAGAAGCCTTGTGTTTTCCTTTTATGAACGAAGATTAAACCCTCGTAATTGCTCAGCTACCATCCTGTACATTATTAACTCTTAACACTTTTCTTCCAGAGTAAAACTAGTAAGTTTTTTTATTTTTAAATATTTAATTGTGAATCCAACACCGGTACCTAGTCAAACCGTCCTTACAAAATCACATGCAAAAACAAATGGAATAGCAGCTTATGGGACTTTGTCGGTACTGTTGTACGACTCACTTTTATTATGAATAAAATTATTTAATCTGAGTGATGTCAAATAAATAAATTATAAATAGCATACCACGAGATATTTTATTGTGTTTTCGGTACAATTGGGGTCTAATTTCCTAGTAATTTCATGTACGATCTTAATTGAGTTTGCACAGAATTTGAAATTGCCATCTTTATTTGTAAATAATGTTTAGCTCTTTGCTTAGCCATCAAATATTTTAATATGTAAGTGTCATTCAAGAACAAATTAATTAGTGCCCGATGCATGAACTCCTTTATGAACATTCAATTAAATTACTAGTTAAAACATTATTAATATAAATAAATTAAGTTTGAGCATATTTTTAGTATCAGAACGACCTTCACCAGAAGAACCCAAAAATGCTATTATTTTATTTTGGTCAAGAATATATGATTATGAAAATAAATAAATAGATAAATTGAGCTTGATAGTGATTATATTGTTTATGCTGCTGCCACCACTATGGCTACAAGGGAAGAAGCATTCACTTAAAACTGAAACCATAAAAAAAAATGAAGTCTCCAATTGATAACATATCTCTAGTTATGGCCAAATATTATATCTTAGTTTTCAAATTAGAAGTGGTAATAGGAATATAGAAATTTCAAACTAATAACTATTTCGGTAATTAATTCAAAATTTTATCTTTTTTTTTAACATATACTTGACATGTCCAATGTGGTAGATTCATCAAAATTAGATCCAGGATAGATAGAATCGGTTAATCTAGCCTGAATTATTATTTAATATATATAAATAATCTAAATTTACAATATATTTATTTTTCAATATTCCAACTAATAAAATGGATATTTGTCCGATAGATAAAGAAAACATAATTAACTCAAGAAAATAACTTAATTAGCTTGTAAACGTTGAAAATCCTCCTCCTCCATTGGTGAAACGTCACCAAACTATTTTTACTTAAAATTTTCATATTTGAGATTACGATCATACAAAATGAAAAGTAGATGAAGAGGTTTGTTTAGTATTATCAAGATTCTTTAATTTCTAAACAAAAGAACTATAAAAGTATGGAATAAAATAAATAAAATGAAAGCTCTCTCAATCATAATAAGGTTTTTGAGTTTGGTGGGGAATAGAAGTCTACATGCCAAGCTGAGGCTGGGTTCCAAAAATTTTAAATTTAAATTTATTTTTTGGTCGGTTCGGTCATTTAAAAAATCCATTTTATTATTAAAAAAATAAAATATTAAAAATATAATTTTAATCAATAGTTTATATAATTCTATAATTAAGTTTAAATTTAGAAAATATTTTTATTATTTAATTAAATTCAAACAAATTTAAATTAATCTTTATCTAAATTTGACCCAATTGATTATGGACAGATGTTGGGGGACAGTAGTTTGAAAAGTTATACACAAAAATGAATATATAATCAAGAAATATATAATTTGATTTTAATCAAGATTAGGTTAGATAAAGAAACACTAAGGTCTCCATCCATGATGTCATAATAATACCATTTTAGCAAGTTCTAAAATTTTAAACTCAAACTCGGCTTAAGCCGATATCAAATTTTCACTTCTAAGCTATAACTCGTTTTTTCCCTTAAACTAAAGCATGATCTTTTGAGGGCTGAGATTTAATTTAGAAACAGAATCTTTCCCTTTCCAAGTGAGGGCGTTATCCATACCTCGTTTAAATTTTTTTACCTAAATTTCTATAAACAAAAAATATTGGTGCCCATTATATGGGTTAGGAGGTTATATTTCTACACCAATATATATATGCTAATACCTGAAAAAATATAGTGGTTTTTATTGTTTTTTTTCAAATTGGCCCTATTATTTTAGCTAAATTTAGTTAGTAGTCACTCAAAAAGTTAAATTATTTTTAACAATATTAATATAATAATTTATATTATTATACAAATATATTTTATTCTGACATAAAATTGTTTATAATATACGTGATGTCAATAAATAACTTAAAAACATTATTATGAAAGAACGAAACGTAGTAAATGTTTTAATAATTAAATGCTTCGGTTTTTGGCGATTTTCAAGAGACCATGATAAAATAACATGGCACTAATGTCATCTCTTGAGCCTTGTGCCCATTTTATCTTGTCTCTTCTATAAACCTTTTATTGTTGCATTTCTATATTCATAGGTAAATTCTAAATTTAGCTTGTCATTTGGAAAAATAATTCACATATATTTCATGTGTGATTTATTTTAATTTTTTATGCAAATTTATTTTTTTATCTCATCTAATTACTTTCCATTAACATCTTAAAATCTGTCCATTTATGCTACTAAGAAATACAAGTCGTCCTCCTTCTACAGCAATCTATAATTGCTTTTTCTTATGACCCATATCTTCTTTTGCTTTTTCTTTAAGCATCAATCAGTTTTTTCGATCTGGGTTTTTCACGAAAGAAAATGACTAGCAACGACAATGAAAGATTTTGATGAAAATGGAGTTTTGTATTGTTAGTTTTTGAGTTTTTGAAAAGGGATGGATGAAATAAAAAAATAAAAAGGTTATTTCTTAATTAATTTGTGGTTGAAATCTCATAGTTTCCTTCTCAAAGCCTCATTTCTCAAATTAGTTTTTATCTCGTTTTCGGTTTTGAAGTTCAAATCCAAAAAATATAAAATATGTTTCTTTTTAAGTTTTGTTGAGCAATTTGTTGTGTGTCTCATTAAAAGAAACATTCGAATATTTATACATATTATCACTGGTCATGATTTGACTCCATTATTCATGACTTAACCCCACTATTCATAAGACTGACACTCTGAGCAGGCCTCGGGCATGTTGGACATGTGTATCGTTCCAAGTCGCATGCTAGAGTTTGTGGTCCCCTCTATGCGAACTCCTTGGGTGTATGTGAGCTGGGACTGCGAATTTTTTTCGACTCCGACGAGACGATATTGCTAGCTCCCTTCAACTCTCGTGAGCCAATATCGCGAGCTCCCCTAACTGTCCTCTTGTTGTACGTCTCATGTGCATCCATCTGGTGGGGTCAGTCGGGTCGCGGGTTGGTGACCTGAAGCTTATTTGGCTCTCGGGTCGATGACTATTAATGTATGACAATCTAGCCCCCCTAGTGGGCCTTAAGAGGGTTATAATGTGGCACTCTTTAGGGCCATCACTTTACGTTTATTACAGCTTGTATAAAACACAACGTCTGTTATGACCTTATGTTCGCTTCGCCACGTGTAGGGACGAATCGTGCTCACGTGTATTTGACTGTTGGTGTCTCTCATTTATTTGAACCGTCAGAATGTGGAGGGAAGAGACTTTTTTAAAAAAAGAGTTTTTTGAAACCCTAAAACTCAAGCTCTTAATTTTTTTTGTAAACGGAACCAGTCAAAGCTTTCTTCAAGGTAAATCTCAATAACTTCTCGTTTTAGGTTTTAAATTTCCTCTATTCTTTTCTTCTTCTTTCTGCATGGAAAACATGTCGAGAATGAAAGGAGCTTATGGTAAATTAGTTTCATGTTACCCACCACGGGAGCATGCTTCCAAAACCCTTGTCAAAGCCAATTTTTCCCCTGCATTACAAAATACGAAGAGATGTATCAGACCTTATGTGCGCAAAGAATCAAGATTCCCAATTTCGCCTGTGAATTCTCTATTCATAACGGTTCACACAGGTTTAGTGACAGCAGTGATGGCAGTTTCTTACTCCCCCTCCACGCCTTGGAAGCTGGGTTTCACCTGCCTTTGAATCAGTTCTCTTGCCATCTTCTTGATGATTACCAGATTGTACATGTTCAACTCTATAAAATTTCGTGGTGGATTGCGGTGGCCTACTTTATTGACTGTTGTCGCCACAATGAAGTACCACAGCTCACAATTTTCTAGAGTCTGTATCTATTAAAGGCCCAGAACCAAGCGAATTTAGTGGGTTTTCATTACTTCTCTCCTCGCTAGAAAGGTCCAACCATAATTATGAATCGATACCCTAACCTTCGGTTGAACTGGGGGAAGTATATCAGGGTGAAATGCAAGCTTGCGGATGGGTTTGGCTTTTTATAGAATGGTCTGCATCGTGTGGGGATATGTGCTCCTTCCAGTGAACTATTAGGATAAATTGTGGTGAGGCCCAGTTGAGAAGGCTCTGCATTAGCAGTTCCCTGGTTATTGAAGATGTTATAACTTTGATAAATGTTTTCTTATACGATTTGGAGGGTCATAGCCCCAATGGATATAAGTAGGGTGACAATAGAGAAGTTACTGAGGCATTAAGTGCAGTCTTTGAGGGGCGATCATGGCCACATGTGCTCTATTACGACGACGACCATTTGGGTCGAATTCTAACATGATTGAATTTGCGATGTTGAATTTGTGAGCCTTAAAGCTATAGCTGGGAGCTTCAGCTCGCACTTACTAGTTTGGAGGCTGGGGTGTTAAGCCTACGAGCTTTAAAGCTACAGTTGGGAGCTTCAGCTTGCACTAACTAGTTTAGAGGTTGCGGTGTTAAACTTGCAAGCCCTAAAGCTACAGCTAGGAGCTTCAACTTGCACTAACTATTTTGGAGGCTGCAATTTTGAACCTACGAGCCTTAAAGCTACAGCTGGGAGCTTCAGCTTGCACTAACTATTTTGGAGGCTGTGGTGTTGAACCTATGAGCCTTTAGATCACAACTGGTGGCCTTAGCTTTCACTAACTATTTTCGGGGACTGTGGTACTGAACCTATGAGCCCTAAGATCACAGCTGGGAGCCTTAGCTCTAGCTAACTATTTTTGAGGGTTGTAAAATTGAACTTGCGAGCCCTAAGATCACAGTTGGGAGCCTTAGCTCTCTCTAACTATTTTTGAGGGTTGTAGAATTGAACTTGTGAGCCCCAAGATCACAGTTAGGAGCCTTAGTTCTCTCTAACTGTTTTTGAGGGGTTACGGTATTGAATCTGTGAGACCTAAGATCATAACTGGGAGCTTTAGCTCTTTTTAACTATTTTTGGGGGCTGCGGTATTGAACCTGCGAGCCCTAAGATCACAGTTGGGAGCCTTAGCTCTCTAACTATTATTGGGGGCTGCGGTATTAAACTTGTGAGCTCTAAGATCATAGTTGGGAGTCTTAGCTCTCTCTAACTATTTTTTTGGGAGAGGATTATATAAAGTAAATATACTATTGAAAGAACATTTTTTCATTAAAGTATTAGAATTTACATATAATACTTTTTAAGATGACGCGCATTCTATGTGCGCGGTAGAGTTGCGCTCTCCAGTTTCGCCAATTTGTACGCTTAGTAGCCTATTTTTCCCACAAATTTTGATGGTCCCTCCTATCTTAGGGCCATCTTTCCTTATTGCGAAGCTAGAAGGCTGGCTTTAGTGTTTCTAAGCACAAGGTTACCAACTTTAAACTGATTGTTTTTTTTACCTTAGAATTGTAGTAGCAAGCTACTTGCTAAGCGCATGCCACATTCTTGATTTCTGCTGCTTCTCTAACCTCATCAATGAGATCAAGGTTAAGCTTTATAACTTCCTAGTTGACATTTTCGTCGAAGTATGTTAGTCTATGTGAGTGCATGCCAATCTTAGTGGGAATCACTACTTCTACACTGTAAACCATCGAGAATGTTGTCTCTCCTGTTATAGTGTGAGGGGATGTTTGTAGGGCTCATAAAGTTCCATGTAGTTCCTTTAGTCAGGCACCTTTGGCCTCACCCATTTTCTTTTTCAAAGCTGTCAAAATATTCTTATTCATATCCTCAACTTGCTCATTAGTTTGAGGAGTTTTCACAGAGCTTTAAGCCTAGAAGATATGAAGATTAGCGCAAAAGTTCTTGAATTTTCCATAGAATTGTGTACCATTGTCCGTGATTATCAGACGTGGTGCACCAAAGATACACATAATTGATTTTCGAAGGAAAGATTCCATTTGCCTTTCAGTGATGGTTGCTAGAACCTTAACTTCAATCCATTTGGTAAAGTAGTTCACTACAACCACTATGAATTTCTTCTGTGTTGTGGCAATGGGGAATGGGCCAAGGTTGTTTACTCCCCAAGTTGCAAACAGCCAAGGGCTTGACATGATCTGAAGAGGTTTTGCTCGCTATAGCTGTACTTGGGCGTACCTTTGGCAAGAATCATATGTGCGAACTAGCTTATGTGCATATTTCTGAACTGTAGGCCAGTAATATCCCTACCTAAAGATTTTTTTGGGTGAGAAATCTTCCACCCAAGTGTTTGCCACAAATGCCTTCGTGAATCTCTTGCATCACATACTCAGTTTTCGATGGTGTCAGACATCGCAGTAGTGGCTATGAGAATCATTTTTTATACAGTACACACTCTAAAAGGGTATACCCAACAATTGTAGAAGAAAATAAATTGCTTTAAGTTGCTATGCAATCATATAATTTAATGGCTAATCATTTATTAGCCAGTTATTTAGTTCACGGACTTAAATTATTGAGATATGTGTAACACATAAGATAGATATACATACCTCGCGGCTTTACGTTTCACTTTTGCGAGCTCTTTTTATCTAAGTAGTCATTTGTCCCTTGCAATACGTGAACTATAAGAGTCATCCATGTGTCTTCTTGATCTATATCATATACTTAGAGTGTATCATAACTTGGGGCTTCCCTGTGCTCCAATAGAATCTTTCCCCTTTGCTCGATGACAATGGAAAATGCTAGCTTGGATAGAGCGTCTGCTCGTGTGTTATCACTCCTTGGGACTTGTTTTACTTGTACCTTATCAAACCCTGCTAGCAATTGGGTTGCAATTGAGTGGTACTTCTTCAACCCTGACTCCTTAACCTCATACTCACTGTTCAAGTGTTTGACGACCAACTGGGAATCTGTATGAACAAAAAGCTCTCTCACTCCATGCTGGCAAGCTAACTGCAACCTTGATACCAACGCCTCGTACTCTATAGCATTATTAGGCGTCGAAATCCAAAAGAGAACTCATACTACTACTCCTGATCCACCAAGAGTACTACTACTCCTGATCCTGTCTTTGCTATAGATCTATCGACATAAACCAACCAATCTTTGATTTTTTGGTAGTCATAGTTTCTTCTTGTGGGAGATTAACTACTATGTTGCATGCAACAGATGGCAAAGAAATTTTAGTACAAATTAGAAATTTGTCATAAGTTATTATAGAGGTAACGTAGTGGACCAAAGACTGCCATTGTGACTTGTAGTAGATTACAATTTAAATATATTCTTTTTTTATTACGTAATATAGAGTTGATCATTTAAGAACCGGGTTACCTGAGGAGTTGGTGGGTGCCTCAAATGAACATTTAACCATGAAGTCAACCAAAACTTGCCCCTTTATCACAGTTCACGGTGTGAACCCTATACCAAACTCAGTAAGCTCTCTACTCTATTTGGTCACTCTTTCGGAGGTGTTAGGTTTAGACAAAATTTTTTTGATGGGCTGGTTCGTCACAACTACCACGGGATGGGCTTGGAAATACGGTTGCAGTTGCGAGCTACAGTTATTAAAGCGAAAATGAGTTTTTCAACTTTTGTGTACCTGAGTTCACCATTTTGTAGCACCTTACTAATATAGCACATGGGAAATTGTTGAACACCTTCTACCCTGAACAAGACAGCTGCCACAGTTTTCTCAGACGTGGCGAGGTACAGATAAAAGGTATTTCCTTCACAAGGTGACATCAATAATGGAGAGGATGTGATATACTCTTTGATTTTCTCAGAAGCTATTTGGCATCCTCTATCTAGGGAAAAGAGGTGCACAGGGCCTTGAAGAAAGGTAAGCACTTGTCAGCCATCTGCGACACAAATCTATTGACCGTGACCACCCTCCCAATCAACCGTTAAATATCCTTTATTGTTTTTGGAGGGGGCATCTCTAGGATGGCCTAAATCTTCTCGAGGTTCGCTTTGGTTCCTCTTTTTGAGACCACAAAACCCCAAAACTTACCAACCTTAACCCTAAAAGCACACTTATCCAGGTTTAGCCTCTTTCGGTGAGCTCACAATACCACAAATGCTTCTGACAAATTATCAACGTGCTCAGCGAGAGTGGAGCCCTTTACTAACATGTATTTGACATAAATCTCAACACTTCGTTCGATTTTCTCTCTAAAAATCTTGCTCACTAGCCTCTAGTAAGTTGCACCTACATTTTTGAAACCAAAAGGCATCACACGATAGCAAAATAAACCTTATTCTATAACAAAAGTTTTTTTCTCTTTGTCTTCATGAATTATGGAGATCTAATTATATCCAGAGAAATCATCCATAAAGCTCATGAATTTATTACTGGAAGATGCGCCTACAAGTATACCAATCAAAGAAAGAGGGAAACTATCTTTTGGACAAGCCTTGTTGAGACTGGTGAAGTCTATACACATTCTCCACTCACAGCTCGGCTTCTTTACTATCACTACATTCGAAAGAAACTCTAGATATTCAACTTCCCTGATAAACCCTGCGGCCAATAGTTTTGCAACCTTATGCCTTATAGCCTCCACAACTTGTATAAATTTTCTCCTTTTTTGCTTTACGGGTCTAGCTCTAGACAAAACATTCAACTTGTTTACAATTACCTGAGGGTCCACCTCTGCATATCTGCAACAGACAAATAAAAATTGTCAGCATTCGTTCTTACATAATGAATCAAACTTTCTTTTTCCTCGTCAGGGCAGACGAAATTCTAACCACCTTGTCTGTAGTACTACTGAAAAGTTACAAAGTTTTCATAGCTACAACGACTTCTAGTTTCTTTGCTTACTCTTCACATCTATTATCTAGGCTAACCAAATCTAGTAACTTCCCATCTAACTTCACCTGTTGCCAACTCTGGCCTCATTGTTCCTGCTCGTGAGCCTGCTATACCGACAACATGTGACATTGCCTGGTTGTTCTCTGATCTGATTGCATGTACCCCACCCTAATTTTGGTGGAAATTTTATCTTTATACAAAAATTAGCGACCATCATCCTTACCATCCTCATGATGGGATGCCAAAAAATGGCATTATAAGGTAGAGGATGATTTACCACAAAAAACTAAACATACTTTGTGGTAGTGTTCTCGCCATCTCCAAAGTTACTGGTAAGGTAATAGAGCTTTTTACCTCGACAGGATAGTTCGTGAAATCGTACAATGGGCTAGCCTTCTTTAATACCTTCTCTTTTAACCCTATTTTCTTCAACCGTGCTCCCACTATCCACAAGGATCCTTCTTACTTCAAAACTGACAATTGTTGCAATCACTACTGTAGGATCGTTGTAATCCTCATTGCATACCAACTCCTCATCTTCATCGGTGAAGTCCAATTTCCACCTTTCTTGCTGGCAAGGCTTCTTAGGTGAACCGATATACATAACTCCCCTGAGGTAAGCCTTTTTCTTTATGCTAGAGGTTGCCTATTCTTCATCTCTTCCCACTATCACATGGATGATACTTCTAACCTTCTACTTACCCTTAGGATCACTACGCGAACTCTGACTTTACTAGGAAACACCCTGATCAACAAACTTGACGAGCTTGCTATTTCTCACTACTTCCTCAATGGCATCCTTCAAAATGAAACAATATTTGATTTTGTGTCAACATCACTGTAGAAAGCACAACTGTCTCTCAAGTTGGATCTCCTTATACTGTGTCTCATTGGAGATGCTTAGGCAGAATTCCAAGGAGTTTTACATGGTTTAAAATGTAAGTGTGAGTAGCATTCAAAGGAGTATAAACTTCGAACCTGCTATGGGGATGTATCCCGTGGTATGCTCTGGTTGAGAAGAACCACCTTGTGCTTAATTTCTCTATTGTCCATCACCTCTCACTCGCAACGACTGGTTAAGAGGACCCTACCGGTTGTGAGCTCCTCTTGGTTTCTAAATTGTCTGTCTTACCTCTAAAAAGTGCCACGTGATGCCTTGTTGATCTCTTCTGCTTCTATGAACTTGTGGGCCTGCTAGTATAAATCAGTGAGACTCTACGGTCTGTTATCAGTAAAAAAGTACTGCATGTGGTCATTTTGTACTCCCATTATGAAGGCATTAATAGCCTATTAATCCTCTAAATTCTTCGTGTTCAGAGTCGTTGCATGAAGTCGCTTGACATAATCCTAGAGGGATTCACCTTCTCTCTATTTCACCAACATCAGTCCTATAGGTGTACTCATGGTCATTCTATGGGCTCTGAATCTCTCTAAAAACATTTTTCCTAACTGAGAGAAGCTTTATATTGAACCATGGGGAAGGGATAAATACTAGTCATTCGCGCTTCCTTTAAGCGTTGTAGAAAAAGCTTTACACTTCATTGAATTTAGTGCTCCTAATATGTTCATGTAATCATTATATTGCATCAAGTGAGCTCACGAGTCCTTCTCCCTTCAAACATGTCCTTTGGGACCTTGAAATCACGTGACAAGTTCACCGTTGCTATCTCAGAGGCCAATGGATTGTTGGAACAAAATAACTAATCCATGTCCTAAGATTCGGGGTGACACACTCTTACATCTCGTTGTAATTCATCCATCACACTTTGCCATTCCCTTGCTTGCTTGTCCAAAGCTTCATCCTACACATTTACATTATCATGAAAGTTGGAAGTGTTAGAGTTTACCTTCTTTCTCAACACCTCATTCTGTTTCAATAATTCTTGCTGAAAAGTTTATTACTGCTCAAACTATACATCCTATGCAATCATTTGGTCCCTTATGAACCTCATTTACTCCTAAAGAGCAAAAAATTACTGCGGAGGTACCTCTTGGTTAAGGGGAGGTTGCAACCCTTGATCGGTGAATATGAAACTCCCTAATGAGCCGCATTGCCAAAGTTTTCAATTTATCAACGAATCATTCGATGAACAAGTCTGCCTCGTTGGGCTAACTGTTTGAACTTGATGCTCTAAGTTGGTCGGATGAAAGATGAAGGGGAAAATTCTTGTTTGGAGAGCTATTTTCTGCATTGAAATTTAATAAAACTAAAAAACTGAAAAATCTGGTGATCGGAAGTTCGTCCACGCTCACTACACCAATTGCTGAGTAATTTGTTGTGTGTCTCATTAAAAGAAACATATGGGTATTTATACATATTATCATTGTTCATGATTTGACTCCACTGTTCATGACTTAACCCCACTATTCATAGGACTAACACTCTGAATAGGCCTTGGGCATGTTGGACATGTATATCGTTCCAAGTCACATACTAGAGTTCGCAGTCAGGGTGTATGCGAGTTGGGATCGTGAATTCCCTTCGAATCTTCTAAGCCTATATTGGAAAATCCCCTATCTATCATCTCGTTGAACGTCTCGTATGCATCCATCTGGTGGGGTCTGGCCAGGTCGCAGGTCGGCTACCCGAAGCTTATCTAGGTCTCAGGTCGGTAACTATTATTGTTTGACAAGTTTAAATATGAGTTTTACTTAAGTAACATTCTTTCATAGCAAGAAATTGAACAACTTCAAAAATCTACAAAAGCATGCATATCAATGTAAGTAAATGGTGAAAAAAATAGGGTAAACTGCTCAGATAGTTACCTAAGTTTTAACGGGTTCTAGTTTTGATCATCAAAAAATTATTTTCTTAATTTATCACTCCTGTTAAGCCAATTTCTCACTTTAGTCACTCTACCGTTAATATGTGTTCAGTCACCAAACAAAATGTTGATGTGACCTGGTATAATAGAAAAATTAACCCTCAATGTTTACTCATTTTGTTAATTTAGCCCTGATTTTGAAAATTACAACAAATTTAACCCTCAATAATTACATATTCTGTCAATTTTGCTACTTGGGAAAGTTAGCATTTTATAAGACAACAATATCCCTAACTTTTTTATTTAGGTAAATTTTGAGGACAAAATTTTATAAGGAGAAGAGAGTTGTAACACCCCAAAAATCTTTGATTTACCATATATCGATATACCAAGAAATTTTAAAGAATATTGATATGAGAAAATTTGACTTTTTGATGGATTAAATGAGTTTTAATTCATTAAGAAGCCTTTAGAAGGAAATTTTAGTTAATTTGACTATTATTGGCTCAATCGAGTAAAAAATACGAGAATAGGGGTAAAATGGTAATTTTGTCACCGAAGGTAATTTATATATGTACAAACCATAAGAAATCAAATGTTAGAGTAAATATAGACTTTTGGTGATGAGATGGTGATCTAGTCATTTTATTAGATTTTTAAAGCCTTAAACTTGAAAGTTCTGTTACATGTTTAATTTATGTTAAGTGTTGACCATTTGACCATGCGAGGTATCATAAAAATATGATAAAAGAAAATAGATGAAAACACCATCTTCTTCTTCTTTACCAGCCGACCACTAAAGGAAGGAGAAAGTTCTCCACAATTCTCCTTTTTTCTTCATGTTTACTCATTTCTTTGCAAAATCTATTCACCAAAATCATTATTTAGCTTATCCATTCATCATATCCATCATCTAAAAAGCTAAGGTTTGAGCTGTAACACCCCGCCCGGTGAAATCTTAGTATCTTAATAATGTTCACAAGAATAAGACGGATAAGATGAGTTTAAAGTGAATAGTGTTAAAGTTAGTATAAAGATAAGAACCATTTGGGTGAGCCCATGACGCCTTTGAATTCGACAAACACTGGGTAAGCACGTAGTAAGCTTGGTAAGGAAGAATTTGCCTTAGAAGTATCTATTGGCGTGTATAGGATAAGTAAAGTTTGTTATAGGTAAATGAACATTGTTATGATAAACATATATGACTAATGAATAGCACCCCAAAACAATGGCCCTAAGCCAGTTAAGATATAAGGAAACAATAGTTAAATCTCAATTGAGTGTAAACTAACATAGTTGAGAACCAAAGGAAATCACTTAATTAGTTTCTTGGAATTTGAAAGATTTGGATAAGACCACCAATTGGCTGATGTGACGTTGAGTCCCAATAAATTCAAGGAACAAGTCAAACCGTTTAAGACAAGAAAGATATTTTGTCTCTCTCCTTGGGACAATAGAGCCAAAGGAAAATAGGAAAGCTTTTCTAGGTTAAGTATAAGGTCTGACGAATGGTGAGCCCTATAGTCTATAAGAAAGTAAAACGTTATCCACCCCACTAAGAATTTTGACATATATATGGGTACGTAGTCTATAATGAGATATGATGCGAAACATCCTTAAGGAAGGACGCTCAGTAAAACATATAATGGAATCAAGTAATAGTTGCCACCAAGAAGGCATGATGCGTCAACGTGTGATCAAACAAGCTATCAGCTATGCCCGAACGAAGGATATTGTGAGGGTCCTATGAGTACCTCACGAATCTCTAATTGATCTCTTTGTGTATACATGAATGTTTGTATGTTTATATGTTGATCTTTCTATGTTAATGACTATTTTGTGAAATGAGAAAGAAAGGCATGCAAATGTAATATGTTGATTCTGTGACGATGAATGATTGATGAACTTGAATGTGATGCTTGTGTAATGGTATGTGCCTCTATTAAGAAACAAAAATGTGTACATGATGAATGTGTAAAGAAAGCATGAACCTGATGATATGTTTCTACTTCACGGAAGAAACTGTAAGCATAAAGAATGCACTTGAAAGTATGTTTTTATCTGCTATGAGCAAGTACGTACATGCTCACTAGAACGACGGAAATGTGCAAGTGTACACAATCGCAACAAGTAATAAAGTGACAAGTAAATATCGAGTTATCGTATCCATAGGGACCGTGAAAAGAACTATTTATGAATGCTATTTAAAACACTTTGGTGAAGAAAAATATTTTGTTTGAAGAGGGTGATTAAAAACTAAGATTTTAAACTAAGTAAACTAAATAAATAAATCTCAAATGCACGATTTCAAAATACGATTTTAATCAAGATGACATAATTGTGTTAGATTAATTACATTTCTTAACTTAGAATTATTAAACTCATGTTTATATTGTTACGAATAAGTTCACGACAATTCGGTAATTTGCTAACTTATGAACATCCTCACCTACCAAAATCCATTTATCTCTTGACTATATCCCTATGTCAATTCAACCGATTAAACAAATCTTAATAGGCAAATATGTTATTACACATACATACTTATTAAATTGAAATAATATCTTGTACATATCCTATGTCAATTCAAACAATCAACTCAATTTAATAAACACATAAAAGACTATGTGAGGTAACAAAGTATGCTTACTTTGAAATAGTTTAATCACAATAATCTTGCAAGTTATCCAAGGCAAATGTATCGTCAGATACCATTGCTAATCTAACCCTCAGCTACCTTAGATGATTAAACATGCACTAATTAAGTACTGTGTCCATTAATACAATTTCAATCCGTTTAAATAATTAATTCATTAGTTACTTAACAATTGTAATGCAAGAATAACTTAGTCATGGTTTACTTAATCAAGCATCTTACCGAGGCCTATAACAACATAAACACAATTTAATTAATTTTAACAAATGAAATGTAATCAACCTAACACGAATTAAATTCAGGCTAAATTAATTAAATTAACCATTCCAACAACATATATATTCATAGATATGTTCAGCATAACAACAATAGAAATTAAAGAGATAGGGAACAAGAATCAAATTTGGTATTTTTCCATTGCTTGACTAGTTGCTCTATTCTTACTTCTCTGTCATCCTCGTCTACCAAGCCTGCTATGAACACTTAATTGCTACTCCAAATAGCTAATGAATGCCCCTTTCTGATACGCCTCAGCTTCGTAGATTAATCTGAGTTGTATAGTTGCCCGATCGTTAAAATAAAGAAGAATCGTTTGAGATGGAATGAAGTCGGATATTAAGCTAAATGTGGTTTAAGGATGTCAAGGATAAGCTTAAGAATAAGATGGCTAATCGAATTATTGAGGCTTGGTTGTAAAATAACAGAAAACTCGGTAGTTAGAATTAAAATGGTAACTTAAGAACAAGAGTGAACCAACACTTCGATTGAAGGTTGACCCGAAACTTATAAGTTCTAAAGTTGTTTAGGAGATGGATAGGGAAACCTCGACCCACTATCTATAATAGATAGGAACCTTGGTATAAATTAGATTGAACGCCACATAAAATCGTGATAAGTTCGGTTGAACAAAAACGGGTTGACGCCACTAATTAGTTAGATAAGTCAACAAAGTTTTTGGACGAAATTTAAGAGAAGAAAATCTCTCCACAAATTGATAGCAATTCATTAAGGTTCAAAAGTTTTTTTTACAATGTAATTTCAGCCTGAATTTATAGGCTTTACATGGCAACCGAATAGGCAGTCTTAAGAGCTAAGTAAAGGTCTTGAAAATTCCAGAATTTTGAAGGAAGTTTCCTTGAAGCTTCCCCATACATTGAGAACGTCAATAGCCCTTCTAGAAGGCTTAATTTAGCTGGAAAAAAATGAATGGCTGGTTGGAGTTTGAGTAGCATTCAATTTGGGCAGCAACCAGCATAAAAGTACTTTAAAATGAGCTGCATGTTCAGCCGAGTGTTCATGGTCTTTGATGGGTTGTTTTGGGCACTCCACAAGTCAAGACTATTAATAAGCTGAGTTGAACAGCCATGAAGGTGTGAGCACTCAGTCTTGAAGAATCCCCAATGTGTGAACACTCTAAATCGAACAGCCAAAAACTTCCAGCAATGTGAAAAGAATTGTTCAGTCAAATGGACAGCTTGGGAAAATAAATCAACATCCCTTTTGGCTGAATAGTCACATAGGAAAGTTCAAACATCATCCCAAATTAATCTCCAAACATGCATGTGCCATCCATTGCATGTACCTGCAGCAAATACATTCAATAAATTAGATGCATTTAAGACACATTAAATTGGCAGCAAATAACACAAAATTCCTGCGCATTAAATTCGGCAGCCCTTAGGACACAATTAAAACATGTTTGAATTTGGACAACATAAATTCGGTTGGACTTTGGACATCATTAAAGCATGTAATAAAATTAGACACATTAATGAATTTAGACATAATTAAAACACTTAATTAAAATGTCCAGATTTTATTAAATTAATTAATCTTAAGCTAATAATTTATTTAACTAATCAGCAACTGAAATTATTTATTCCAGCAAGTTAAACGAAAATTAAAAGTGAGATCCTTGAGCTAAATTCGAGCTAATTGAAGCTCATGGAGTTGAGATGGAGCTACGTTTAGTTTGCAAAAATGACAAGCCTCTCTTGTGAGCTGAACCAATGGCCATTCTCGGGGTGGGATCGTATCATTCCCTCCCTCTTTTAAGCGATTTGTCCCCAAATCGGGCCATTTACTCGCGAAAAATTCTTCCTCGTCACTATCCCCTTGGTTGACAATGATGCTTACAAAATTTTGAAAATCACACAGTTCTCGTAAAATAATAAAATTAGAAGCAATCCCTCCCTCTTTAGGAAAATAACATATAAATATGTGATCTACATAATAGAGAAAAGAAATGGAGGCACAACGAATGAAAGACTTACAAACTCGCGCAGAAATGTCAATCGGAACTTGAACAATTAAACCATTGTTGAGTCTTAGAATATAAACATGTCTTACCTCCTCAAGTTGGCTCCCCATATTCGACAGTAGGAAATGCAAAGGATTCAAACTCAAGTTGCATCCACAAGACTTGGAAAAATTAGTCACTCGATTATGAACCCTTGGTTCCATTTGATCACAACTTGCAAACTTCAAATCTTCAAACATTCTCGATATGCCATTATTACAACCAAGTGAACTCAATCGAATCAAATGATAATCAATCAAATATTTTCACACACAGTCAAACTCAACAATATGCTTCCATACCTTTTCAACAGGATCAATTAAAATGAACAACGTATATGGGCTTTCATCTCGCGCTTTCAAAACATGCATCTCATTGCAAGTTAAGGACAAACAACCAATATCATCAGGAAAATAATATTTTTCAAAGATCAAAGCATCAACAAAGTGTTCATCAACATGCGAATAAGACAAAGATGTCTTAGAATTTTCCAACGTCATTTCTTGTTTATCTTTAAGAGTAGGAAGAATAAATTAGGTGTTACCTTTTTCTATCAACACAAACCTTCTCTCCTCCGCAATATAATGTAATCGCAATTCCTTGCTTGATTTAACCTGAAAGGATGAAGAAACATGAAGACAACGGTTAATCAAAACATTTTTCTTTCTCTCACTCAAATTTCTTTCACTTTCTTTTCCTCCACTCCTATTTTCCTCACTACTAGATTTCTTTTCACTCGATTTTTCCTCTTTTCTCTCTTTTGAATCGTTACTCTTTTTTTTCAACCTCTCCATAGATTGCTTGATTCTTTATTGATCTTCCATCACTTGTTGTGGTGATAGTGGTGCCAGAGTTACGTTCCTACCATGGTGCTTGAAAGTGTATTGATTTGTGAATCAGTCGTGTTTGACTCTCCGATCAAACTGCCATGGTCTTTTTAATAACAAATGTCTCGCATGCATGGGTACCACGTCGCATAGAACTTCATCATGGTACTTTCCGATGGAAAATGCAACAAGGGTCTATTTGGTTACCTTGATTTCGATACCCTCATTGAGCCATTGCAACATGTAGGAACTCGGGTGTTTAGTAGTTGGCAAGGCAAGTTTCTCCACCAAGAGCGTGCTTGCTACATTTGTACAGCTACCTCCATCGATCACCAAACTACAGACCTTGTCTTGAACGTGACAACGAGTATGAAACAAGTTTTCACGTTACGGTTCACTCCCAGTGCTTTGTGTACTTAGGCTCCTTTTAACAACGAGCATCTCTCCCTCCATCGCATATTCTATCTCTTCATCTTCATCGCTAGGGGTATCAACTTCGTTTTCTCTTCGCCCTTCCTCTCCCTCAGATTCAATGTCTCCGTTGGAAAGCACGATCATCGTGTTACGATTCGGGCATTGGCTCGCTAAGTGCCCTCTCCCTTGGCACTTAAAACACTTAATATCGTGGGATCGAGTTTGATTATTTTCAATGGCCTTCCCTTTGCTAGATTCGGCCAAAGACTTGGTAGACTTCACAGGCACCGTGGGTTCTTTCACTTGATTTTCAGAGGCATTCTTGTTTGAGCCTTGATTCCACTTTGGTGCAGTCGAAGTTGAATAGCCACGAACAACACCTTTTCTTTTGAGTTGCTTCTTGACTTTGATAGCCATATGCATCATGTCGATGATCTCTAAGTAGTGTTGCAACTCGACGATGTTGGCTATTTCTCGGTTAAGTCCAGCCAAAAATAGTGCCATAGTCACCTCTCGATCTTCCTCCACATTCGCACGTATCATAGCAATCTCCATTTCTTTAAAATAATCCTCCACACTCCTCGTTCCTTGTGTAAGATTTTAGAGTTTTTGGTACAACTTCCAATGGTAGTACGAAGGGATAAAACGTCGTCGCATTACAACCTTCATCTCGGCCCATGTTTGGATAGGACGTTCACCATTTCGTCGTCGACTAGTGACAAATTGATCCCCCCAGATCATGGCATAATTTGAAAATTCAATAGCCGCCAACTTGACCTTCTTGGCCTCGGAATAGTTATGGCATTCAAATATGAGCTCGATCCTTTTCTCCCATTCGAGATAAGCTTTGGGATCCGATCGGCCTTGGAATGAAAGGATTGAAAATTTAATGCTTTTCAAGTCATCATCGAACCTCTCTCGATTTCGTTGGCCTCGGTTGCGTAGGCCTCTCCGTTGGACATTCGCATTGGACCCTTGATCACTTTCGTGTTCAATCGGCTCGGAAGATTCTTCATCTAAATCAGATTGCCGTCTTTGATTTCTCGGAGGGATTAAGGGAGTTCTTCTTCGTTGGGCTCTTCCTTCCACATGATCAAGTCTATCTCGAATCGGTTCCAACTTTTGATCGAACAATCATTCCACCTCGCGTAGCAATGCTTGCAAATTCAAGTCCGGCACATTCCGAACAGGTTGCCTTTCCGCCACATTTCTCATAGGGCTTCTTGACATATGAAATTATAACCTCACAACAAGAACTCACAATTCACTCAAAAAAGAAAATAATTCGGCACTTCACTCATGTTTACACTCTTTAATGGCTTTTACCTCCACTCTAAGGTGCTCACACACTCGTGCCTCTTTCCACTCGTATCTTCTCTTGTGATTTCGTATAAAACTCCGTAAGACTAGATCTTCTAGTGTAGGGGTCGGTTTCAAGAGGTTTGCAAAGGTAACTATATAAGGGATGTAGGTGGGCTGAAAGAACGATATTGGGTTATCAAGTGTGGCGTGAAGGTGGATGGTGTTGGGAATTAAGAGTCGATGATCGGGAATAACCAAAATGGAATGAATTAACCACTTTCAAATTTTTTTTGAATTTTTTTATAACAAACTTCAATACAATATGCTGGTTTACATGTAATTTAAATACAACTTTTTTTTAATATACGGTTTTTTTTTTGAATTTTTTTTACAAGTCAACTTACTCCAGCTCTTCTCGAACGTCCGTTCCTCTCATTTTAAATAGCTCTGATATCAAATGATACGCCCCGACCTCGTAGAATAATCTGAGTCGTATAGTTGCCTGATCGTTAAAACAAAGAAGAATCGTTTGAGATGGAATGAAGTAGGATATTAAGCTAAATGTGGTTTAAGGATGTCAAGGATAGGCTTAAGAATAAGATGGCTAATCGAATTATTGAGGCTTGGTTGTAAAATAAAAGAAAACTCGGTAGCTAGAATTAAAATGGTAACTTAAGAACAAGAGTGAACCAACACTTCGATTGAAGGTTGACCCGAAACTTATAGGTTCTAAAGTTGTTTAGGAGATGGATAGGAAAACCTCGACCCACTATCTATAATAGATAGGAACCTTGGTATAATTTAGATTGAACGCCACACGAAATCGTTATAAGTTCGGTTGAACAAAAACGGGTTGACGCCACTAACTAGTTAGATAAGTCAACAAAGTTTTTGGACTAAATTTAAGAGAAGAAAATCTCTCCACAAATTGACAGCAATTCATTAAGGTTCAAAAGTTTTTTTTACAGTGTAATTTCAGCCTAAATTTATAGGCTTTACATGGCAACCGAATAGGCAGTCTTAAGAGCTAAGTAAAGGTCTTGAAAATTCCAGAATTTTGAAGGAAGTTTCCTTGAAGCTTCCCCATACATTGAGAACGTCAATAGCTCTTCTAGAAGGCTTAATTTAGCTGGAAAAAATGAATAGCCTGGTTGGAGTTTGAGTAGCATTCAATTTGGGCAGCAACCAGCATAAAAGTGCTTTAAAATGAGCTGCATGTTCAGCCGAATGTTCATGGTCTTTGATGGGTTGTTTTGGGCACTCCACAAGTCAAGACTATTAATAAGCTGAGTTGAACAGCCATGAAGGTGTGAACATTTAGTCTTCAAGAGTCCCCAATGTGTGAACACTCTAAATCGAACAACCAAAAACTTCCGGTAATGTGAAAAGAATTGTTCAGTCAAATGGACAGCTTGGGAAAATAAATCAACATCCCTTTTGCTTGAATAGTCACATAGGAAAGTTCAAACATCATCCCAAATTAATCTCCAAACATGCATGTGCCATCCATTGCATGTACCTGCAGCAAATACATTCAATAAATTAGATGCGTTTTAGACACATTAAATTGGCAGCAAATAACACAAAATTCCTGCACATTAAATTCGGCAGCCCTTAGGACACAATTAAAACATGTTTGAATTTGGACAACATAAATTCGGTTGGACTTTGGACATCATTAAAACATGTAATAAAATTAGACACATTAATGAATTTAGACATAATTAAAACACTTAATTAAAATGTCTAGATTTTATTAAATTAATTAATCTTAAGCTAATAATTTATTTAACTAATCAGCAACTGAAATTATTTATTCCAGCAAGTTAAACGAAAATTAAAAGTGAGCTCCTTGAGCTAAATTCAAGCTAATTGAAGCTCATGGAGTTGAGATGGAGCTACGTTTAGTTTGCAAAAATGACAAGCCTCACTTGTGAGCTGAACCAATGGCCATTGTCGGGGTGGGATCATATCACTTTCCTAAGAGGAGAAATCGATAAGAGAGCAAGGGAATTTTGGAATGGAAAAGAAGAGAGAAAGTGGAGAGAAGAGAGGAAAGATGTGAATGGTTGAGGTGTGTTTCTAAAATGACCAGCCTAAGGGGGGTTTTTATAGCTGAGGAGGGCTGCTAAAAATAGCTAAAATTATCAGCGAAAGAGCCCTCCCTTGGCCGGCCACACATTTGGCAAGGTTGATAGTTTCAACTTTGCTAATTTAGGCTTGGGGCAAATCTATAAAGCCATCAACTGTGGAGGGGTTTGAATGCAACTTGAACAAGTCTTCAAGGGCCTCTTTGCAGTCTTAAATAATCATCTAATAAGTTGATTTGGGTCAGATCTTGGGACGGTTTTTGGGCTGTCCATTTCTTGGTGGGTTTAGTTCAATTGGACCACTTTTTCATAATTAATTAATAATAATTTATTAACCCAAATTAAATTGGATATGAATTAAAATTAATTATATTATGAATTAATACATATAATTCTGGACCGTCTTAGGCTGAAATTTAGTTCACCTCGATACTTCAAATTGCTTTTCGGTTTTACGCTTCTAGCATTGTCTGCCGAGCCATTTTTTTCCCTTTGTGCAAATCTGTCGAACATAACCAAAATTCATCAAAATTAATTATAAAATTAACTAAAATTCATCATGTTCATACTTTAAGTGCACTTTAATTATTTTGTAAAAATTAATTATTTTTTCGACAGGAATTCTATCGAAACTGTATGATTTTTAGTTAAATAGGGTATGTAATAATGTGTAAATTTCCGTGTTTCCACACCACCAAACTTAATTCATTGCTCGTCCCAAGTAGTGCACAAATTAAAAAGAATTACACAAAAAACACCTTTGAAAAATTCCTTTAGAATAACATTCTTCCTAGAATTATGAATTTAATATACTTATGCTCAAAAACAATAAATTTTATAGTTATGCTAGTTAAGTATACATATCGTTCAAATTATTCTCAACAACTATTTTGATAGCACAATTAGACTAAATGCTTCCTTAACAGGACATGTTAGCCCTTGCCAATTTGATTTTATTTCCTTATTCAAGATTAAGCTGCAATCATTAAGTTTAACTTATGCCTTCATATGTTGAACATAGCGATTTATGTCCAGTAATGTAAGTAGCATAGAAAACTTGAATCAATAGGTCTTTAAAAAGGTTGTAACATAGCTAGGCTAGAGGTAGGTAAAAAATAGATAAATTTAGGCTTTTAAACCATAGACTCAGCTTCAATTGGACCTTTGGAATAATTTCCCTCAATACACCAACTTACTTTGCTTTCACATGCTCCTTTGTACATCTATTTTCTTTCACGTACATGTGCTCTCTTTTTTTGAGCATTTATTGTATGTACTATAATTTTTAGAGCATTTGATACTTCTTTCAACTCCCCCAAACTTATTTTCAAAGAATATTCTGAATAGTACTGAGTCTAGTGTTTGGGACAATTTAAAGATAATTTAGAGAGAAGTGATGGCTAAATATTGTAAGGGTTCAAATAAAATTAGGCCATATAGTCTCAAAGTTGGGTTTCAAAGGATAAATTTTCATCAAGGTTGGCTTGAAAGGCTCAAATGGTCCAAACAAGAGTTGCCTAAATCATTTTCAACATTCCATGCTTCCTAGGATTTCGCCTCAAGAAACTACTAAGTCAATTCTAGAGACTTAAACTTTCATGCATGCCTACCTTTCTTAAGGAACTTAAAATTTTATGGTACGATTTGCATGCTTTATTAAAAATAGATTTATATCTTTATTCAGCTAACATAACAATTTATTGAAATAATAGAACTTTATTTGTACTAAAGTTTAGCATACTTAACAAAATTTCCAATTATTGAACAATATATATCCTAATCATAATTAAAAGAACTATTTATTTTGAGTGGAAATAATTTCAATTTTTCGGGCCCCCTACTTAAAATAAACAATGTCCTCATTGTTTAAAGTGAATAGATACTATACACCAGGTAGAATTCTAGAAAAGAGGAGGTGAGTCAATTTGACTGCTTAAGTACCAAGCTCTTTCTAAATCCAATGCTAGACATGTATATATCTATTGCCACACTTTATACTTCGTGACTTGTTCAATTTTATTAATGATTTCCATCTCTTGTTTTATTATGCAAAAATTCCTAATTAACTTTATCCTAAAATAACCTAAGAACATAAATAAAATAAAGTTGAGATCCCCCCTTTATTTATTTGCAGATCCTTTCGAATTTGACTCATCTTTTTCTCCATCATTATTGTCTTTGTATCAATCGCTTCGCTCCATTTTCGATAATGGGCTCCATGGTTTAAATATGTAATCTGGAAACTCAAGCATAAAAAGAAATGGGTCATTGTAAATTTTTGTAAGAGCACTTCTCATCGAGTCATCCCTTATTTTTGAGTATTTCCAGTAAGCTTGCTGCTGCCACTGTATATGTTGCATTGTGTCTATTAACTTTGACAGCTCATCTCGAAGATCTAGGAGAGGCGATTGAGCCTTGAACATTGAAGTCTTGATATCAAGTTCAGCTTCTGGTTCCATTGGTTCCACCTTATCAAAGACTTCAGCCGATTGCACTGGCTCGATCTCTGTGGGATTTTCTTCTTCTTCTTTTTCGGGATCCTCACTTTCTTCAACTCGTTGCTGTAGAAAAGAGTCTCCAACTATTGATAGAGGCCCCAATCTATGATTGTGCCCTGGCTATAGCCTGTATTCTTTACGTTTGTAAGAATTTTAGCTTTCAAGCACAAAATTGTTATCATAAAGGGAAAGTAAGTTGGGCCAGAATGTGAATGTCTAACGGCACAATTCTACATTTCCCTCAGGATGATTTTTCCCACATCAATGGTCTTCCCAGTTAGAATCGAGTATAATAAGATCATTCACTCTAATGAGATTGTAGTCCCATGTGAGCTAGGCATAAGGCTGAATCAGATAAAGTAGAACCATACCTTTGTGAATGGTGTCAAATATTCTCTTCGACAAGTATGGATTCCTTGCTTTGACATAGTCCACTTAGAACTTGAAACTGTAAGTTCCTCAAGAATTTCTTGCAAATTTTTAGGCTCTATATTGCTCATCAAGGAGGAATATTCATTGTTTTCGAAATCAGGCAATTCAAAGAACTCATTAATAGCGTTTGAAGTTATTGGTACCTTGATTCCGCGAACTCGAACTTCTGTCAAATCACTTGAGGTTAAATTTGCATAGAATTCGCACACTAACTCCTCATCCACACTAGGTCTCTTCTCACAAAACAACTCCCAATTGAGAGTTTCAGCAACCTGACGAATACACACCATAAAACCAATATAGTTGCTTTCTTTCAATGTGAAACCTTTCTCTGGATGCATCTGTTGATTCTTGAAGATACTCTCGTATCTTGCTTTGGCTTCTTCACAGTGGAACTTATTTTGTGATTCTTAAATTTGGGCAGATGCACAAGTTCTCTAGCGAGACATGATTAACCTGATCATAAGATGGTAACAATTATTTTCTCAAAAATTTAATTAATATAAAATATTAATAATTCAATAAATTGAAAAATTAGATAATAAAATTAAAATTTAGGAGGGTCTTACCACCTTTTTTTGTAAAAGTTAAGAGCTCTTAAGAAAAATAATTTTGAATCAAAAGATGGCAAATTAAAATAGGTTGAGGGGTTTTTGGCCAAGAATGGGTGAAAGGGTGGTGTGCCGCTCGGGTATTATGGACATGATTTAGCTTCAGTATGTGTTCATCTGGAAACATCTCTCGAATTGTATAAGAGGAGAGTTCCCTTCTTGCGGCTCCAATTTGGATAAGTGGTCTGCTATTTGGTTTTCCACTCCCTTTCGATCTTGAATTTCTATATCAAACCCTAGAAGTAGAAGTACCCATCGGATCAGTCTCGGCTTAGAGTCTTTCTTGGCAAGAAAATACTTAATTTCCGAGTGGTCCGTATAAACAGTCACTTTGGTACCTACAAGATAAGATCGAAACTTGTCAAAAGCAAACACAATAGCAAGTAACTCTTTTTCTGTTACTGTGTAATTCAGTTGAGCTTCTGTCAGAGTTCGACTCGCATAGTATATGGGATGAAAAACTTTGTTCCTTTCTTGACCCATGACAGCTCCGATCGTGAAGTCACTTGCGTCACACATCAATTCAAATGGCAAATCCCAGTCTGGTGTGACTATTATGGGTGTCGAGACTAACCGACTCTTCAAATCGTTGAAAGCTCTGAAGCACTCCTCATCAGATTTAAACACCGTGTCCTTCTCCAATAATTTGCATAAGGGTTTAGCAACTTTGGAGAAGTCCTTGATGAATCTTCAATAGAAACCGGCGTGGCCCAAAAAGCTCCTAACACCCTTTACAGATATTGGAGGTGGGAGTTTCTCAACAACATCTACCTTTGCTTTATCTACCTCGATTCCATGTCTTGTTATCTGATGCCCTAGAACAATACCTTCTCGTACCATGAAATGACACTTTTCCCAGTTAAGTACAAGGTTTGTTTCTTCACATCGCCTTAGTACCTTGGCTAGATTGACTAGGCAATCATCATATGTATCTCCGAATACTGAAAAATCATCAATAAAAACTTCCAAATATTTCTCAACCATGTCAGTAAAAATAAACATCATACATGTTTGAAATGCAGCAGGTGCATTACATAAACCAAATGACATGCGCCTAAATTGAAATGTATCATACGGGCAGGTGAATATTGTCTTATGCTGATCTTCCGGAGCTACTGTAATCTGATTATACCCCGAGTATCCATTGAGAAAATAGCAATAGTCTCGCCCTGCGAGTCTATCCAGCATCTGGTCCAAAAACGGCAAAGGAAATTGATCTTCCCTAGTTGCCTTGTTCAGCTTCCGATAATCAATGCAAATTTTCCATCCCGTAACTGTTCTAGTCTTCTCATTTTCAATGACCGTGAAACCTCATTTTTTTGGCACGCACTGGACCAGATTTACCCATAAACTATCTGAGATGGGGTAAATTATACCCGCATCTAACCACTTGATGATTTCTTTCTTGACTACGTCCTTCATAGTGGGGTTCAATCTTCGTTATCCATCAATCGTCCCTTTTTCCCCTCTTCTAAGATAATCTTGTGCATGCATACAGATGGGCTAATTCTGTGAATATCGGCTATGGTCCATCTGATAGCCTTCTTGAATTCTTTCAACACCAGGATGTGTTTCACTTATTGCTCAGTAGTTAATTCTGCTGAAACAATCACAGGCAGAGTAGAAGAGTTACGTAAATAAACCTATTTCAAATGTGAGGGAAGTACCTTCAGTTCTAATTTAGGTGGCTCCTCGATTGAGGCTTTTGGTTGGGTAAAATCCCTTTTCTCTAACTCCAAAGATTCACAGCAGGATTGTGGATTAAATCCCCATTGATTAGCTTCTAACAAAGCTAAGTATTCATCCTCCTCTTCATCATTTGGAGGATCTGATGTCAAAATTTGTTCCAATGGGTCCTCAACATCATTTAGAGCTTCTAACAATGGGTACTTCTCCACGATAAAATCCTCTAAATCAGACACTGCAGAACAATCATCAATTGTCTCAGGAAATCGCATTGACTTAAAAATGTTAAATGGTATGTAATACCCTTACCCGAGACTATTGTCGGAGTCGAGCACAAGGTGTTACTTGACTTAACTTACTAGTTTGAGGCATAAAAAAATTTGCTTTTAAAATTAATTTCACTATTTACAACAAAGCTATCCAATCGCATATCAGTTACTAAATTAATTATAAATCAAGCTAAAAAACTTGAAATTTTATATCTCAGAAATTTTATATAAAACTAGACTCATATATCTTCATACCATAAATTTTTCAGAATTTTTGGTTCATTCAATTAGTACATTTATTAGTTAAAGTCTTCCTGTTTCACTATTTGACTATCCTAACCTCTCATCACTAAAATTCAATTTTCTCATTGTATGATTTTAATATGGTGTTCTAACTTCTTTGTACAAAAAATAGACTCATTAAGAAATCTATACATATAAATTACAACTCATAACTATTTTTTTACAATTTTAATGATTTTATAAAGTTAGAACAGAGACTCCAAAAATAGTTCGACCATATCTAACTAAAATTCACATATCTCGAATATAAAATTCCTTTTTCTACGTCGTTATTTTTATATGAAAATAGACTCAATAAGATTTAATTATATATATCATTCATCATCTAATTAATTTTATACTATCTTTGGGGATTTTTCAAAATCACATCATTGTCATTGTCGATATCTCGTTTCATTGCAAATATTTACTTTTTCAAAATTTCTAGGTATAAACTATCACCTAGGCATTCATAATACCAAACATATTCTTACTTAGCCATTTTAATAGCTAAAAATTATCACATATTTACACATCATCCTTTAGCATTATCATAAGGACATACATTCAAAATGACTAAGTCCCTATACATGCCATACTTCAACATTGATCATCATAAAATACCAAGTTGTTGTGGTTTGATAGTGTGGATGCTCTCTGACGTCTTTAAGATCCCTGAAGTAGCTCTGCAATACTATAAAAGAAAGAAAAATAAAAAAAAGTAAGTATAAATCTTAGTAAGTTTACAAGTAAATAAATAACAACACTTAACACAAATATTATACTCAAGTAACATGATCCCTAATTTCCTCTTTACTTAATCTCTTGTTCGTTCTCTTGCTTGTTTACTTAGATAACTAATGATTATAACTTACTCTTCTCTTGCTGAAATGTTGGTTCTCAATTGATAACATAATATATTCTTAAATCTTATACCTCACCTGAATTTGCTTTTTATGCTTTTACCTAAGTTTTCATGGAACATAATTTGTTTACTAGCCCATTGAGCCACATTGGAATAATAAGGATACTTGGGTCTCTTTTCTGATAATAACATGCCAAAGCCATGTCCCAGACATGGGCTTACATGGGATGTTTCTTGTTCTGCCAATGTCATATCCCAGATATGGTCTTACATGAGAGTTCTCATATCGGTGCCCATGCCATGTCCCAAACATGGTCTTACGGGGGACCTCTCATCTCAGTGCCAACGCCATGTCCCAGACATGGTCTTACATGGGACCTGTCATAACCTCAATGATGCCAATGCCATGTCCCAGACATGGTCTTACATGAGATTTCTTTATCCAAATGTCATGACATTTGTATCCGATACATTCCAAAAGTTTCAACGGGACTTTTTAATACTAATTCTCTATCGTATCATACTTGAGTCAACATTAAATAAGTTCATGAAATAAATATATAATTTCTGGAAAATAACAACATTAATAATAATTATTAAAATATTGCATTTATTTACCGTAAACTTACCTCGGTGCAAAATATAGCCAAATCCACCCACTTAGTCTTCTACCTTATTCTTTCCTTTGTCTAACCTCGGATTCTGTTCTTCTTTATCTATAATAGAAAATTTAGTTTATTTAATACTCACATTTACCAAAACAGCCCTCAACTCTAACTTTGGCAAAATTATGATTTTGCCTCTAAACTTTTACATAATTACACTTTTACCCCAAAGCTCGAAAATTAAACTTCATCCCTTATTCTTATGTTTTATAACATGTTGACCATTTTTCCCTTCTATGACAACATCAAATTCTTACTCTAACACTTACTTATGAACATTAGGTATTTTACCGATTATGTCAATTTACTCGTTTCCACTTAAAATCGACTAGCAAAAGTTGTTTAACATAATTTCTAGAATCATATTCTATCATAAGACATCAAAATAAACATATTTCACCTACGGGTATTTTTCAAAATATAAACCCTAGGTTAAATTATTGCTAGAATAAGCTAAATTAAGCTACCGGGATGCCAAAAACGTAAAGAACATTAAAAACGAGACTTGGAATCACTTACTATGAGCTTGAGAAAGTGAAGAAACCCTAGCTATGGCTTCTTTCAAATTTCAGCAACAAGCAAAGATGATGAACACAAAATTTTCACATCTTTTTCCCTTTTTAATTCATTTATTTACTAAATGACTAAAATGCCCTTACTAAAAAAATCCTATTTCACTTATCTCATGTCCATTTTTGTCCATCACTAACTAATGGTCTAATTACCATATAAATACATCCAATTTAAAATTTCATAAGAATTGGACACCTCTAACATGTAGAACTCAACTTTTGCACTTTTTACAATTTAGTGCTTTTGACTAAATTGAGTGCCTAAACGTCGAAATTTTTGAACGAAATTTTCACGAAATTATTTCATGAAATTGTAGACCATAAAAATATAGTAAAAATAAAATTTTCCTCATCAGATTTGTGGTCCCTAAACCACTGTTCTGACTAGGCCCAAAATAAGGATGTTATATTTCTCCCCCACTTTTTAAGGATTTTCGTCCCCGAAAATCTTACCTGTGAAGAGATTTGGGTACTGTTTTCACATAGCCTCTTCGGGCTCCCATGTAGCCTCATCAACCCCATGCCTATTCCATAACACCTTCACAAGTGCAATACTTTTGTTCCTTATTTGCTTGATCTCTCTATCTAAAATTTTTACCGGTTCTTCAACATAAGTCATGTCTGGCCGAGTCTAAACCTTTGTCGGTGAAATCACATGTGACGGATTGGAACAATAACGATGTAACATAGACACATGGAATACATTATGAATCTTCTCTAACTCGGTTGGCAAAGCTAATCGATATGCTAAGGGCCCTATTCTTTCAGTCACCTTGAATTGTCCAATGAAACGTGGACTTAGTTTGCCTTTCTTGCCAAATCTGAAAATTTTCTTCCACAGGGATACTTTCAAAAACACTTTGTCACCAACTTGATACACTATCTCTTTTCTTTTTAAATCTACAAAAGACTTCTGTCTATCTGAAGCTGCTTTTAAACAATCTCTGATAAGTTTTACTTTCTCTTCCGTTTCTTTGATTAAATCAACCCCGTAAATCTGATTTTCCTTAAGCTTTGTCAAGTACAAAGGCGTACGACACTTACGTCCATACAAAGCTTCATAAGGAGCCATCTTCAAACTCGACTGATAACTATTATTATAGGCAAACCCTACCAACGACAAATATTTCTCCCAACTGCCTTGAAATTCTAAAACACAACATCTGAGCATATCTTCAAGTAATTGAATAACTCTCTCTAACTGACCATCAGTCTGAGGATGAAAAGTTATACTGAAGTTCAACTTTGTACCCAAAGCTTCCTACAATTTCCTCTAAAATCGCGAAGTGAATCTCGAATCTCTGTCTGAGATAATCGATAACGGTACTCCATGTAATTTGACTATCTCTGAAACATACAATTCAACCAATTTGTCAAATGAATAATCCATACGAACCAGAATAAAATGAGATGACTTAGTTAGCTTATCAATCACAACCCATACTACATCTTTCCTTTTCGGTGTCAATGGTAACCCTGCTTCAAAATCCATGGTAACACAGGCTATAATAAACCTGAAGGTACCTGATGTTCAGCCTTCACCTATTGACAGATCAAGCATCTAGAAACAAATTCTGACATATTTCTTTTCATTCCTGCCCACCAGTACATTTTCTTCAGATTATTATACATCTTTGTACTGCCTGGATGAATAGACAAAGAACTGCTATGTGCTTCTTGTAAGATCTTCCGAATAAGCTCATCATTCTTTGGCCGATCTGAATGGCTTTATGAACTGCTTCTTCCAATGTAAGTTTGTAGCCTCAATGTATTAGCTATCGGCCTGTTCAAACCATCAATAAATCGAACCATAGTTGTTTCCTCATCCTCCTCCACATTAGCTCTCTGAATGAGCATCTCCATCTCTTTAAAATATTCATCCACCGTCCTACTACCTTGAATAAGTCTTTTAAGCTTTGTTTTAATCTCTCTATAGTAATGAGGTTGAATAAATCTTTTACGCATAATTTGTTTCAACACATCCCATGTCGAAATCTCACCTTCATAATTCCGATGACGATTTACCCCAAGTTGAGTACACCAACTTAATGCATAATCTAAAAACTCCAGCGTTGCTAATGCTACCTTTTCATCATCCGGACATTTATAATATCGAAACATAAGTTCAATCTTAGATTCCCATTCACAATAAGCTTCTGGATCATTCTTACCACGAAATTGGGGAATTGTGAACTTCGGTTTTGCCAAAGAGGGTTGCCTACGATCATGAAAATCAGAATCAGTTCTAGGGACACATCGAGGACCGCGCCTATGAGTAGGAGGCTGGTTATCCATATCTTCTTTAATTGGATCTCGATATTGAGGTTCTTGATTCAATCTCACCTCATTGATAGTAGCACTCAAAGTTCAAAGTGCGGCAGCCTGTTCGTTTAACTGTTGTTGGAATTTTTTAAATGTGTCATAGACATCATTATGGTCATTATCACCTTGACCAACCTTAGACATTTTAAAAAACCTGCAAAACAAACACTCAACACTCAAAAAGAAAAATTAGCAAACCTCACCGTTAATCACTCATAAAGAAAAATTAAATTCTCAATGAGGTAGAATTTAGTCTTGTGAGTTCTTTAGTAGATTCTATATCAACCAATTAGAAAGTGTATGAACCTAAAATACCAAAGAGTCCTAATTTGCACTAGGATGCCAAAAACTGACGATACACCAATTGATTTGTGTCGCACCGAGGAAGACTTGTGCACACCTTAAAATCCTAATAACACAAGAAACAAGAAGGTGTTAGATAGTGTGAAGGAAAAATAAAGGCAAACAAATGAAAACCTACAGCTAAGAATCAATAAAAATTGCTGAAATCGAAAAACCCGAAAAACTGCGGAGTAACTTGACAACTTCGTTTGAGGTGTTCCCGATCTCCAAAAATCACTAAATTAAATCATGATTTTCCTTAAATATTTAATTTTTGATCTGGAAAGTTTGGATACCAAACTCAATCCGCTGAATCTTTTTTTAAATTTTTATTGGATTTCGTCTTTTTCAATTTTTGACTTTTTTGACTGAATTTTTTGTGGGAAATATTTTTTTATATTCAATCACAATGCCGAAAATATGTGTAAAATTTAATATCAATAAAACAACATTTACCCACTCAAATGAATTTTTTTCGAAAACATTTTTCTGGGTAAAACTGCTGTTTGTAGTTTAAAAAATAGAGATCAGTTTAGAAATCAACCAAGAACACCCAAAATGCCCAAAATCTGATACCAAATGATGGAGGGTTGCGTGCGGACCAAGATCGAGTTGTCAAGTCACGAGAAACTCCTACGAAAACGCTAAACGCTTGGATCTGAAATGAAACAGAAAGTTAAGCTTAGAATCAATTAGATCTGAAACGAAAAAACCCAAATCAATAAAGGAGAAGACAAGAAACAAACACCCTTAAGAATAAAAATTCTTGGACGCAAAGAACACGGATTTGTGATCGAATTACATCCCAATCTGCCGAATCTGAGAAGAACAAACACAAACAACAAGTTAATTTTAAAAGTTCAACAAATCGATGGAGTAAAAGATAGGGTTTGGGACGGCAAGAACAAAATGAAGATTTAAGAATCGAAAATGATCTTTGAAACCCAAAGAGATAGCGATTTGCCCAAATTCAAACAGTAAGTTAATTTCACCCAAAATTCCAGCAACCGAATTCAACCAGAATTGGAAAAAGAGTATTCGGCAAGAACAATTGAAAACATTGAGTTTGATCGTTCTTTGCTGCCAAGAAAGGGTGCCGATTGGTTTTCTTTAATGAAGATGGCTGGAAAAACACAACAAGAAGACTAAACAAATTAGTATGAGAAATCGGCACAAAACAAAAAATTAAAAGGAAATTGAACAGCAAGAAATTAAAAGAAAGTCCTAAGAAGCCTTGTAATCCCGAAATATTTCACAACTCCCTTTAAAAGGCTTTAATCTCCCCTCCAATGAAGATCAATGGCAAGAAGAAGGTTGAAGATGGATCCCACAATCAAAAAGATTGTTAACACAACTTCTAAAGAAAACTCAAGAGAAAATTCTTGGAGAACTCAAAGAGAATTTTCACTCAAAGCAAATCTGAAATTTTTAATGTGTTTCTAATGTGTATAACAAGGGTGGCCGGCCATGCCTATAAATAGGCCTTATAACTATTTCCTAATCTCATTAGGAAAACTTAAAAAAAACCTAATTAACAAATTTAAGAGGGAAATTCGGCCAAGTCATTTTAATGGGTTGCTTGGGCCGAATTTTTACATATAATACTCCTAAAGTCTAAAAATTAAATTAAACAATTAAAATTTTTACAAATTGGGCCACTTTAACAATTTGGCCTAATTTTCAATTAAGTCTGGTTTGACTTCTTGGTTGGGCTTGGAATCCTCTTATTGGGCCATGCCTTTAAGAACTTGGGCTTGTAGTCCATCTCCTACAAAAATTGGTTCGTTGATGCTCGTAACGGAGATCCAATGCGCTTTGGCTGCAAGATTCAGTTTTTTGGACCAAGAATTCCAAGATTTGAAATCTTGATTTTCTTGATTCTTGAAATCGCTCCAAACAGCAAGATTGGGCCAAGATTCGGTTTCTTAATTTTCTTGAAAACAAGAAAGTGAATCTTGGTTTTCTCTTTCTTTCGTGTACGCATCTAAGGCCTTGCTAACAAATTCCTGAATGGTCCCATTTAGTTTGGAACGCATTTGTCGGGCCTTTGACCTCGTTATTGGGCCATGTGGTAATTTGAGCCCATCACGTTCTTGAGCTTGGGTTGGGCCATTGTGACTCGTATCATGTGCCTTCGTGGCAAAGTCTATTGTTTGGACGCCTTCATGGCTATCTATTGATCAAGCGAGTGTCTCAAGCTTTAAAGACAAGGGAAGACATCTGAAGTCAAGAATATGCCTTAGTGGTGCAGTTTATGAAATGACCTCATTACAAAGATTTAGTGACAACGTCGAAGTGATGGATTCTAAATGAAATTGCAGCTAACAAGCTTACGATAATGAAAGATTGACGAGGAACATTTCATGTTGAGAAACTCTTGAGTAGATGCCAAACTACATTAAATTCATGAAGGATATCCTATCCAAGAAATGAAGGCTTGGAGAATTTGAGATGGTAGCCTAGACGAAGGAATGCAGTGCATACCTTCAAAATAAACTATAAGAGTATGCCCAAAGACCAGTCATGAGATGGTTGGAATAACATACTTGATTTACCATGTTTATTAATATAAGGCGTTGCCATTATTATTTCAGTTTCTTTTCTGTATGTATAAATAAAATGTTTTATAATAATGTCCTGAGAATAATATGATTATTCTTAAAAGATCCTTAGTTAAGTATTATTGTTGACTAGGACAACAATAATGCATTAAGACTAACATGTAGTTGATTGATGATAAAGAGTTGTCATTGATATGGAGTGTCAAAATCAATGCATGAATATGTGTGTTAGAGAACAACATATTGGACTGGCCCGCAATGAGTATGTTTATTAGATTATTATGTAATTGTCATAACATTACTCATAGTGATTAATATGTATATGATCCTCAAACTTGATATCATCATTATCCCAACATCGTGAGTTGTATATTTTGATATAGTCAAACGTACACCGTAACTGGTTGTTCTATAAAGGCATATGTTGTATATACCACAACCTATGTAGAGGGATATGGTTGATCAATATAGGATAAGTCCCTCCTACATAATGGGAGTAATATCTTAGGCCACTTGATTGAGGGAGACTAGAAATACATGGCCATGCTCAAATAAGTTGATATGAGATGTCATACTTATTTATATATCATAGTCTACTCAAGATATCAAGGAACATGGGATGGACTATGCAAGTGTGACTATTCCATGACTTGTGTCTATTCTAGAGATAAAGGACTTAAGGATTAATGCATGAAAGGTTAATCACAAAAAGGTTATGTCGAATCATGACTTCTTGTAACTTAGGTAGCAATGATGCATTGCTAGATGCCACTTATTATTTGTAACATTAGAATCGTTCTAGTATTACTGCTAACGTTACAAGAACAAATGGTTAAATGAACGGAATAAAACATAGTTGGTATTGTGTTTGGTTGTCACATGAATTACATTAATTATAGAATTAATTTAATTAGGCAATCAAATATCGAACTTATTATATGTACAAGGATGTTCTACACATAATGAGAACATAGTTCTATTAATATATGAATTTGGTTCGTATATAATTTAAATAAATATGGTTTACCGAAATCCTTGTTATAATTAATATAACTATAATTTTCGGTTAAAAACATTATTATATTTATTTATTTTTAATTATGATTATTATGTTCGGATAACAATTTTATGAATTATGATTCATTATATATACACCAATTAGAAAAGGGTGAGATATAGAGAGTTTTAAAAAAAACCTTAAAAAAAAATTTTCTTGTGAGGTCTAGCAGCCGTCAAGCAAAGAATTCTCCAAAAACAGTTTTGGAGATTTCTTCCATTCATTTTCAAACTGGGTGGATTACGTAGAGGTCGGAATAATAAAAGGTTGCGACTTGGTTCGATAGTAGATCAGAATTCTCGTTGCTGAGGCGTCGCTTTCTACTCAGATTGAAGTTTCGGTAATTTTGAAACCGTTGTTTCACCCCGATTCGTTCCTTGCACATGGATCCATGGGTTGGATTGCCAAAATTATTATTTTTTATTAATTTTTACTGCGCCATGGGGGTACTGGCATTCCAACATAAACTACCCCCGAAGATGAAAGACCCTAGATGTTTTACCATACGTTGCAACATTGGAGCAAGTTATTATAGTAAGGCACTATGTGATTTGGGTACAAGCATAAACTTGATGCCCATATCTTTATTTAAAATGTTAGGGATAGGTGAAGTTAGACCTACTACGGTTACGCTTCAGTTAACAGATCGATCATTAGCACATCTAGAAGGAAAAAATGAGGATGTATTGGTACGTGTAGACAAATTTATTTTTCTTGCTAACTTTGTTATTTTAAGCTTTGAAGCAAATAAAGAGGTATCAATCATCCTAGGATGGCCTTTCCTAGAAACTGGAAGGACCCTTATTGATGTGTAGAAGGGTGAACTTACTATGCATGTTCAGGACAATCAAGTAAATTTTAATGTTTTTAAATTTATACGATTCCTTGACACAGTTGATGATTGTTTTACAGTACTTGAGTTAGAGGATTTAGTTATAGAATGGGAACTCAACTCTGTTGAGGATCCATTGGAACAAGTTTTAATGTTAGACCCTCCTAGTGATGAAGAGGGGGAGGAAAACTTAGCTTTGCTAGAAGCTAACTAGAAAGGATTTAATCCACAATCCCATTTTGAATATTTGGAATTAGAAAACAAATATTATGTTTAACCAAAAGCATTAATTGAAGAGCCACCTAAATTAGAACTTAAGGTACTTTCCTCGCACTTAAAATATGTTTATTTAGGTAATGCTTTAACCTTACCAGTGATTGTTTTAGTAGAGTTAACTGAAGTGTAGGAAGAAAAACTTATTTCAGTGTTGAAACAATTTAAGAAGGCTATCGGATGGACCATAGCTGATATTCGAGGTATTAGTCCATCCGTTTGTATACATAAAATCATCCTAGAGGATGGTAGAAAGGGACGATTGATGGATAACAAAGACTGAGCCCTATAATGAAGGATGTGGTAAAGAAAAAGATCATAAAATGGTTAGATGCGGGTATAATTTATCCCATCTCAGACAGTTCATGGGTAAGTCCAGTCCAATGTGTGTCAAATAAATGAGGTATTATGGTCGTTGAGAACGAAAATAATGAAATAATACTGACCGGAACGGTTACGTGATGGAAAATTTGCATAGATTATCAAAAGTTGATCAAGGCGACCAGGAAATGTCATTTTCCTTTGTCGTTCTTAGACCAGATGCTAGATAGACTCGTGGAGTGACACTATTACTGTTTTCTTGATGGTTACTCAGGGTATAATCAGATTACAGGAGCAGTGGAGGATCAACACAAAAAAAACATTCACATGCCCATATGGTACATTTGCATTTAGATGTATGCTGTTTAGTTTATGTAATGCACCTGCTACATTTCAAATATGTATGTTGGATGTTTTCACTGACATAGTTGAGAAGTATTTGGAAGTTTTTATTTATGATTTTTCAGTGTTTGGACATACTTATGATGATTCCGTAACCAATCTAGCCAAGGTACTAAGGCGATGCGAAAAAACAAACCTTGTACTAAATTGGAAAAAGTGTCATTTCATGGTACAGGGAGGTATTACTTTGGGGCACTGAATAACGAGACATAGAATTGAGGTAGATAAAGAAAATGTAGATGTTATTGAGAAACTCTCACCTCTAACATCTATAAAGGGTGTTAGGAGCTTTTTGGGACATGTCGGTTTCTATTGAAGATTCGTCAAAGACTTCTCCAAAATTGCTAAACCCTTATGCAAATTATTGGAGAAGTACATGATATTCAACTTTGATGAATAATGCTTAAAAACATTTAATGTTCTGAAGAATTAGTTAGTTCTGACACTAATTATTGTCACATCGGATTGAGATTTTCCATTTTAGTTAATGTGTGACGCAAGTGACTTCACGATAGGAGCTGCGATGGGCCAGCGTAGGAACAACGTTTTTCATGCCATCTACTACGCAAGTCGGACTCTAATGAGAGATCAATTGAATTATACCGTAACCGAAAAAGAGTTACTTGCTATTATTTTTTCTTTTCGACAAGTTTTGATCTTATCTTGTAGGTACCAAGGTTGTTTATACAGATCATTCAACAATTAAATATTTACTTGCCAAGTTGAGGCTGATCTGATGGGTACTTCTATTCCAAGTGTTTGATCTAGAAATTCAAGATTGAAAAGAGGTAGAAAACCAAGTAGCAGATCACTTATCCAGATTGAAGCCACGAGAAGGAATTTCATCTCTTGTACCCATCCAGGAGACATTTCTAGATGAACACATAATTAAGGTAAATTATGTCCATAACACCCATTGGTTTGCTAATTTTGCTAATTATTTAGCTTGTGGTTTGTTGTCGATTGATAACATGTATCAACAAAAGAAAAAGTTTCTTCACAATATGAAATACTATTTTTGGGAAGAGCCATATTTGTTCAAAAAGTGCACAGATCAAATGATCAGGAGATGAATGGCAGAAAACATGCTACATAAGATTTTATATCATTGCACATAGCTTTGAATGGGGGGCACTTCGGAGGTATACGTAATGTGGCCAAAGTACTACAAGCTGGATTCTTTTAGCCAACGCTATTCAAAAATGTGTATGCCTACGTAAAGAGTTGTGATCGATGCTAGAGGGTTGGAAACATTACCAACATAAATGAGATGCCTCAAACAAACATCATTGAGGTATAATTATTCAATTTTTGGGGTATTGACTTTCTTGGTCCATTCCCTCCTTTTGGTCACAAGTATATATTGGTAACAACATGCTACATATGTAAGTGGGTTGAGGCCAAGACATATCCGACGAATGATGCCAAGGTTGTGATGAAGTTTTTGTAGAAACATGTGGTCCCAAGGTTTGGAACTCCTAGGGCTATCATCAATGATGATGGGTCTAATTTTGTGAACAAATGGTTGAAATGGTTGCTCGATAGACATGGAGTGAAGCACAAAGTTGCCACAACTTACCATTCGTAGACGAATGGACAAGCTGAATTGGAGAATAAAGTGATAAAAGGTATACTCAAGAAGGTAGTTTGTCCAAACCGACAAGATTGGTCCAAAAGACTGGATGACACTTTATGGGCCTACAAGACAACATACAAAGACACCTTTAGGGATATCTCCCTATCAGTTAGTTTTTAGGAAAGCCTGTCATATGCCTTTGGAGTTAGAACATAAAGCTTACAGGGCTCTCCAACGACTCAACTTAGATCTCAAGCATGCTAAAGAGAAACAAATGCTTTAACTTAATGAATTAGAAGAGTTCTGGGTGTTCTTATATGAAAATGCCAAACTATTTAATGAGAGACTAAAAAGATGGCATGACAAGCACATTCGAGTTCGGGAATTTGAAGTAAGTCAACAAGTCTTGTTGTTCAATTCAAGGTTAAGGTTCTTTTCATGTAAGTTAAAATCACGTTGGTCCACTCCGTTCAGTATTCATCAAGTCTTCCCATACGGGGTTGTTGAACTTCACGGTAATGGAGGTAATTTTAGAGTTAAAGCTCAAGACTTGAAACATTACTATAGGGATAAAATCGAGCAGGATAAAACCTCGTTCATTTTATCAGATACTTAGATTTTATCTCTTTTAAATAAATGAATTAGGTTATATTTTCTAGATTAGTATGTTAAAATAAATTTTGTCTAGGAGATTGGAACTTAAGCGAGACCGCTTGTGACCCCTCTAATATTTTTGATAATTGATTTTAACATAATATTCCGAGAAAATATTTCCTAAGTGACAAAATAAATTTTAATTTTTCAAATAAATGGGTGAATTTTGATTCGAGTTTTAGTTTGTAGCTCAATTTTCAAATTATCTATAAGTCTAGGGACTTAATTGAATTATGTGCAAAATTGACTGCTCATTTTGTAAACATTAAAATTAACTATCTTTCTCTATAAATATTTTAAAAACAACTAAAATAAAGGTTTTAATATCTTTTTAATAAATAAGATGACAATAAGTAATATATAATTATATTTTATAAAATGTATATTAATTGTTATCAACTTTGTATAGGATTAGAATTACTTAATATTTTATTTAAGAGTTTTTATTTTTTAATAAATAAGATAATATCAAGTAATATACTTTATATACTTTATATAATATATTAAGTGTTATTGTCTTTAAATAAGATTAGGAGTTATAATACTTTATTATTTCTTTTAAGATTTTGAGTTGAATTCCCTTATACTCGCACTTTAAATGTCACCTTTCCATTCACCTTGTAACACCCCAAACCCGGCCTAGACGTTATGGCCATATTTGGTGTGCCACATTGAAGTGTTTTTCGAAAACCATGTTTTCATTGAAAACCCTTCTTGAAATTTCAAACTTCTTGTCGTTTAAAACTTGCACAAAACCTCAGTTTGCGTTTACTTATTTTCAATCGAGGTTTATTAAGGAAATGTTGTTATTTAAAAATTGAGTTGCAGAAATGTAGCGTTTGAAAATAGTTATTATTTTGGAAAATCGGGTTCTCCTTCTAACAGATAAGAATCACAATCAATAAATCTCGAATTTAAAATCAAAGTATTTTTGAGGCCTTATTACAACCCGAATGAAAGTCAAAGTGCTTTAGTAAATGAGCAAAACAAAATAAAACTTGTGCAGCTGTGTGGCCCTCTCCGAGTCCCTCGCAGCTCCGATACGTCTAACGCTAAGGATTACCTAAAAGGTTAAAAACGGGGTGAGTTTAGAAAAACTCAGTATGTAATCCCCTATCATTCAGTTAGTAATATAAGTAGTAACAGTTTGACTTGAGCCCTTTTCAGCAACAGAACAATGTGGGCTTTAGCCCAAAGCAGTAAAAGTGTAGTGTAGGCCTTACCCCATTACAGTATCAAAATCAGAAACAAAATACATGTGGGCCTAAGCCCAATACAGTGATAGAATCAGTAATAGGAGTGCAACAATGCAATCATGCAACCCATCCCAATCCAGCCAACACACCACCCGTACCAATCAACACACCATGTGGGGATAAAATCAACCCACCCAGCCACCACACCAATATCAACATCGGTTGTGGCACTAATCAGTATCGCAGCAAAGCTGCCAATAACCAGAATGGCTAATAGCCGTAAATAGGATAGCTATAAGCTATAAACAAAATGGTTACAAGCCATAACTACAATAATATGGTTGGCACACAGCCATCAGTAACGATAATATGATCGACCTGAAGCCATCAGTAACGGTAATATGATCGGCACAAAGCCATCAGTAGCATCACAACAAAGCTGCCAACAACAGTATCACAACAAAGCTGCTAGTAATAGTATATGTGGCCAAGCCACCAGTAACAGTACTTCCTCAATAACAGTATCCCAACCCCATGCAGTATGTCGTGTATGCAGAATGCCATGCTCAGAATAAGTGATACAAATCACAGACAAATCAGTCATAGCAATCATAGACAAGTCAGTCATTTACATCACGAACAAATCAACCATTTGCACTCGAGGGGAAAAATAATCATTTACATTCCAAGGTCATTACTTTCATCTTACCTTACAGGGGTATTTCGGTCATTTAACCCTATGGGGGTATTACGGTCATTTTACCTTATAGGGGCATTATTGTCATTTTACCTTATAGGGGTTTTTGGTCATTTTACCTTACAGGGGTATTACGGTTATTTTACCCTATGGGGGCATTACGGTCATTTTACCCTATGGGGTTTTTTTATCATTTTATCTTACAAGGGTATTTTGGTAATTTTATCCATTAGGGGTATTTCGATAATTTGACCCATCGAGGGTATTTCGATGATTTTACCCATCGAAGGTATTTCGGTCATTTTACCCATTGAGGGTATTTCGATCATTTTACCCATTGAAGGTTTTTGGGCATTTTACCCATTAAAGGTATTTCAGTAATTTTACCCATTGAGGGTATTTCAGTAATTTTACCTAGTAGGGGTATTTCAATAATTTTACCCATCGATGGTATTTCGGTAATTATTACGACCTCCTAAAAGGTCTATCGTCGTTTCGAGCGTCTCAGATAACCTCATAAACTAACCTATCAATGATCACTTACCGAGGTTTTTACCTATATGGGCCAATTAGTCCTGATTCATATACGGCATCGCGAGCCTCATAAACCAACCTATCAATGATCACTTACCGAGGTTTTTACCTATGTGGGCCCATATGCCCACTGGGCCCACGCGGCCCATAACGGCCCCAGTTATGCAAGTCACAGTCCAACAACACTTACCACATCACATACATTTTATCCGTGTGGCCTACAAGCCCACTGGGCCCACACAGCCCATTTCGGCCCAACAAGGCCCAGAACAGCATAAGACCACGAGAGCGCTCGTGGTGGACTCCTCAGACTAACGCCCATGTTGTGGGCTCGATTCACCATGCGCACGATCGCACGCTCGTGTGGCATCATAGCCATATTTTTTACTTTTTGGCATTTTGCCGATCTATAGTCATAGCAATGTAATAACACATAATTTCGGCTTTTCAGCCGATCATCGAATACCGTACACAAATACACACCTGATTGCGAAAAGTGTGAATGACCTACGAGAACGCCAACCTATATTCAATCAAGGCAAACCATTAAACACTTATCAATTGGGTTAATCGAATCCCAAACAACTTATCAAAAACAACCTCTCCGCAAAAATACTTGTCCAACAGGTTACCTCTCCCTTGACTAGATCAGTCAGTTGTGGTTGCCCACTTGATCCAGAGATTGGTGCAGCCACCCTGCCGCACCCCGGTGAAAAATCCTGAACAACTGACACTTTACGCTGCTTATATTTAGGGGCAGGGGCTACGTGCCCATTCTTAGCTGGCACCATTCTTGATCCTCCCTTAGACTGGCTACTACTCAAAAGAGCCTTGCAGAAAAACGGTTGGGATGGGGAGAGGGGGAAGCAGAGAAGAAGAAGAGGGAGAGAAACGGAGTAGCCCACGAGTGTAGAAGCTTGACTAAATCAGCTTATACTTCCCAAGCCATTTGATTATGAATCGATATCACCCCTTGTGGTTTATCCCTAACAATCGCCAACCAGATAAAATTAAACTCAATCAACCCACAAGAGAAGAATAGATTTGGCACTTTAGAGGCTGGAGAAATGATTCGTCAGAACGCTTGTAGGTCGAAATGTTTGATCGATAGAGAAGGGAAAAAGAATGAAGGTGGAGAGAGAAAAGTTGAATTCGGCTCACATTAAGAAAAATAGGAAAGAGGGAGAAAAGAATAAAGAAAACCGAAACGGGAAAAAAGCCCAAAAAAGGTCTATGGCAATCTTTGGCACTATTGATAGAAGAGAGAAAATAGAACAAATCGACATAAAAGATAGCAATTGCCGAAAATGCACTCAATGCACTCCCTAGCCGAAATTGGCTAAATAAAATTCCCCCCAATCGGTTCCCACTTCTCCCATTTCAAAATCCTTTAAAAACTCCACCAATCCCTCCACCAAATTTTCTCTTTGATTTACTCCAACTCCCTATTCAAATTCAATTCAAATTCTTATGACCAATTCGACCACAGAGTTCCAGTCCAGTTCTAACACCTCCTCATGTAATACCCAAAAATTTTTACAGTAAAATATTATCTTTGATATAATAAAATAGGGAAATAAAGCAACAAAAAGGGGAAATTTTGGAGTTATGTCAACATTGGGAAGTATATTATGACATATTAGTTCAAGAAAGGATTAAATCGCAAATGTGAGAAAAGTTTTGTTGCCCAAGAGTAAATACTGAAAAATTGAGGGGTTAAAGTGTAAATATGAAAAAATTTGAAGGACCAGTGGTGTAAATATTTTAAGGGTGGAATGATCTAGAAACTAAGGAAAATGGATGGATTAGGGCCAAATTGAAAAAGGTGAAGAATTTTGAGGGACTAAATCATAATTTTACCAAATTAAGTGATGACTCAAGGATGAAATTTTAAAAGATTATAAAGGGCAAAATGGTCAATTAGAAGAGAGAAATCTAGAAGATAATGATGATGCTGAAGATATTTTATATTAAATAAATAAATAAATCTTAATTAATTAGTATTTTAATTTAATTTTTAAATGATATTTTATTATTTTATTATTATTATTTTATTTAGTATATATATAAGAAAATGAAGATGAAGATGCATGCAACCCACCATTTTTCCATGCACCAACGTGAGAAAAAGAGAGAAAGAAAGAAAGTTTTGCTTTCTTTACAATTTGGTCCTTCCACCAAAAATTCACCATTTTCATCTAGAAATCAAAAGAATTTCCATAGCCACCAAGAGAGAAATTTGATAAGGAGACTATTGGGAGCTAGAATATCAAGTTAGATTCAAGAAATAAAGGCTGGAGGAGAGAGAAAATCAAGTTATAGATTGAAATCAATAGAGCAAGGTAAGAACATTAAGATTTCAATATATTTTGAGTTTGATATTATTGAAAAAGTAGGGAATTGATGTTAATGTAGGAATTTATTATATAAGGTTTTATGTTGTTGATATGTTAGTGAAGGGAAACAAGAGGAATTGATAGAAAATATTGTAGAGAAAGGAAAGGAGGGTGTTATAAATTTGATTATCAACATCTTGCACTAAAAGCAGTTTTGACAATTGCAGAGGGTTAATCGTCAAAATAACCATAAATTATGGAAATTTAATTATAGAGTGAATAAGATATGAAATGAAATTTTAATGAGTCTATTTTACATAAAAGAAACAGAGCAAGTAAAAGAGTTATATATTTTGATATATTTTAATTTTAGTGAGGTAGGATCAGATTGATTTTGGAATCCCTGTTCTAACTTTGATAAATCATTATAAATTGTGAAAAACTAATTGTAATTTTTAATTTACATGATTAAATTACTTAATGAGTCTAGTTTCAAGAGAAATAAACAACACTACCATCATAATTTTGTATTAAGAGATATTTGATTTTTAGTGAAGAGAGGTCAAACAAAGCACAAAGTGAAACAGGGAATCTTTAAAGAATAAAATGTACCAATTGGATAAACTAAAAATTCTGAAAATTTTATGCTAACAATATATATGAGTATAGTTTTAGGGAAATTTAACGGTGTATAATTTGGAGTTTTGTACCTCTAGATAAAAATAATTGAGTGATACTTGACCGGATAGACAACTTTGAATATACTTAAGGGTGAATAATGAAACTTTAGAAAATGTTATTTCTAAGAGTGTTAAGTACATTAAGGATGTGGAATGGAGTGGAGGAGGAGGAAAAATTTATGTGAATATTCTGATAATATGAGTTTATTTTAAAAATAGCTAATTTACATGTTTTAGGTTCAGGGACTAAATTGAATAAAAGTAAAAATTTTAGGGTAATTTTGTAAAATGGAAAAAATGACGAAAATTCAAGAATTGAATAGTTTTATTGTCGAAATTAATAAATTGAATGAAATTATTAATTTAGATCAAGATCGCGTGGAAAGTCGATGGAAATGGAAAATTTCCAAAATGCCCTTGCATCATGGTATTTCTGCAATTTAGCCTAGTAAGTTTGTATTATTGTAATTCGAATCTAGTTATTATTAATTATTGTGTTCTAATTGAAATATATGGTAATTTAATGGAAATTTCTAGTGATATGATTTGAATTGTGAACATGATAAATTGTGAACTGAATGAAATGAAAATGAAGCATTGAATTGCATGGGTATGTATCGGGTCTCGTAGGCCCTATTTATTATGAATATAATATTTTAAGGATATATTGTGAAGAATTATAAAAGCATGTTAAAAAAAATTGAAAGTTTTAATTTAGATGAAATTTTACAACTCGGTTAAATACGTTTACAAGAGTATGTGTTCTAGTAATGCCTCATGCCCTATTCCGGCATCAAATACGGGTAAGGGGTGTTACACCCCAGCTCAAGCAGCAAAATAAACATACAATTGCGCACGCCATGCCTTGAACCTCAGACTACTTTCCACATATGTAGCGCCACCTTGCCACTAGATCCTTTCTCTCTTTTTGTCATAAAACAACCACTAATTATTATAAGTCCTATAAGCTAACATCCAGGTTCACTTAAGAACCCAAATTAAAATTTTTTCAAAGGCTAGACTTGAACCTAGGTTACTCAAGCACTCCCAAATATGCTAAAATCACTTAGCCACTCAACCAAACATGCAATTTGTATTACTCACTCACCCAACTAAAATATCTAAGAGCAGTCTTCTATCCCCTTCCAAGCTCAAGGCCCAATACTTCTAGGCCCAAAATTCAGGGAGTTACACACCTTCTCTTCCATCAATCCTCATCACCATTGACCCTCCAGGCCATCCTAATGCAGCAACCCCCATCTACCATCATCGGTAATTATCGACTGCACCACCAGCAGCCACACCGCCCAGCTCGTGCCTTACTACTTGCACATCCTGGCGCTTGTACGTTGTTGCTGCTGCTGCTCCCTTGTACGCACTGCAGTCTATGCTCCAGCCCTCGCATGTTGCTACTGCCCCTAGCCCTCACACACCTCAGCTCAAGCATACAAACCGCTCGCATGCTTTTTTCCTTTGCACCACGCCACCACCTTGCCGCAACCATCAAATACATCAACCAATCACCCTCCAACCAACTCTAAATTGACATCTTTAGCTTCGCATTTTATTTTTTATCGAGTTCTTAATTTTTATCCAAAGGTGGTAAGAAAATTTTCTCTTAAATTTTATATTTGATTTAATGATTTAATTTTTCAATTTATTGATTTATTTTACGCAAATTGAAATTTTTGAGAAAATATTTGTTTCCATCATATGTTCAGGTTAATCATGCCTCGGAAAAGAACTCATGCCTCTGTCCAAGTTGAAGAATCACAAAACAAATTCCACTGTGAAAAAACCAAAGCGAGATACAACAACATTTTCAAAAATCAACAGAAAAAGGCTTTACATTGAAAGAAATCAATTACACTAATTTCATGGTGAGCATTAGAAAAGTTGTTGAAGCTTTAAATTGAGAAGTGTTTTGTGAGAAAAGACCTAGTGCAATAAAGAGCTAGTTCGTGAATTTTATGCAAATTTAACCTCAAGTAAACTAACAAAAGTTTCTGTCCAAGGAATCAAGGTACCAATAAACTAAAACACTATTAATGAATTCTTTGACTTACCTGATTTTGAAAACGATGAATGTTCTTTCTTAATGGAAAATATTGAGGCTAAAATATTGCAAGAAATTCTCAAGGAACTTACAGTTCTAGGTTCTAAGTGGAATGTGTCAAAGCAAGGAACTCACATTTGTCACAGATAATATTTGACACCACTAGCAAATGTATGGTTTTATTTCATTCGATTCAGCCTTATGCCTATTTCACATGGGACCACAATTTCATTAGAGTGAATGGTCTTGTTGTACTCAATTTTAACGACAAACACCATGGGTGTGGGAAAAATCATTCTAAGGGGAATTCGAAATTGTGCCATTAGACGTTTTGAACCAACAAACTTTCCCTTTATGATAACAATTTTATGGTTAAAAGCTAAAATTATTGCAAACGTGAAGAAAACAGATTATAGCCAAGGCACAATTATAGATTAGGACTTCTACTGAGTAGCTGGAGATTCTGTTCTGTAGCAAAGAGTTGAATCGAGAGAGGATCCTGAAAAAGAAGAAGAAAATCCTATAAAGATCAATCCAATGTAGTTAGCTAAAATACCTGATAAGGCAAAACCAACTAAACCAATGACCGAACTTGACATGGCAGCCTCAACATTCAAGACTCATCTACCTCGGCTAGATCTTCGTGATGAGTTGTCAAAGTTGATGGACCTTGTCACATCCTATTTTCTTAATTAATTTAATTAAGTAAAGCGAGTGAATATACTAGCTCTTATGTCTTAAAATTATTCGTGCATTATTGAAAACAAGAAAGTGTTGTGGCTTAGTGGTAGGAAGCTCTTAGCTATCTTTGAAGTCTCTAGTTTGAACCCATTTGCGCTCATAATTTTTATTTAATAATTGCACATTTTTAACATGTGTTAGCTAGCTTTGTCGTCCACCTATGTTACATAGCTAGCTTTGTCGTCCACCTATGTTACCATATAGGGAGGATTCTTTTCCTCCATTAGCAAGTCAAACTTGCCTTTTTAAAATAAAACACATCCCCCTTTTCCCTCCTTGTCTCACTCCCTTTCCATAAGCTCTTCTCTTACCATAAGTTTGTGGTGCAATGAACCTGGTCATGGTTGACAAAGCTACACCACCCCTTGTACCATCCATCACCCCATTTGCACCCTAGTCTTCATTTTTTCATTTTCTTCCCCTCCCTTTTCTCTCTTTTTGACTACTACAACCACCACCCTTTTCTTTCCAGTAACGTGAGTTTATTTGCACCACCAATTCACCACCTTCCACAACCAACATTCCCTCTCATTTCCTTCAAGTTTCCCCTTCCCTCTTCCATCGTTCACCGCCGTGAGCCACCGTGTCCACCATCGCAACCATCACAGGTCAACTTTTCCTCAACTGATTTTCTTTTCTTCCTTATTTTTCTCCTCTCTTACAATTAAAAGTGACTGAACCCTCCTCCCTAATTGTATTTCACACCACCACCGGACAGCCGCACCCCCATAGCTAGACCATCGTCGTGTTGTCGTCATCGTCAGACCACCGTCTGTCGCTACCGGTGATCGATTTCTTCCTTTTTTGTTTTCTCTTTCTCTTGTCGATTACCCTAGTGATTAAAACACATATTTTCTTTTCTTTTATTTGATTATTTTAGATTATCCAACCATCGATTTCACTATATTTTCGTTCCTTTGATCATCTCGTAATGAAACAAGTGTAAGTGATGTTTAAGGATTGAAAATCCTTTGTCTTAAAATTTTGTGACATGGCCAAATGGTATAGGACCTAAATAATTCATATTTTATTTTAATTATTTCAAAAATGATTAGTACTAATAAGATCTTGTGTTAACATGAAGGACGGATTAACAATCCTTAAAGAAATCAATAGTGAAACATCACAAGAGTGACGAATTCGAGCATTCGAATTGAGGGTAAGTATTGGTGAGATTTTCACATTAAATCTCGTAATAAAAGCCATGTTATTTGAATAGATCATGACTATAATGGCTTAATCATGTGTTTAGCTTTACGATCAAGACTAGACCTAAATGAAACTTCTACAAGGGAGCAAACAATTTAGATCTACATTAAGGTATGAAATTTAACTCTCGTTTCATGTGAAGTTTAATATTACTATTTAATTAAAATGTTATTTAATCAATTAATGTGTGAGTACCTCACATACTCGTGTGGAGTTGAAAAACTCAATCGAAGAGAAACCAAGTAAGTGACCTAAACTATTAAGTGTTGTGAAAATCCATGATTTGTGATATGTGATGTATGCAATGTTGATCTCAACTCTATGTTATGTGATTTATGGCTAGATTGATATGTGATGATCTAAACATGTGATATATGTGTATGTGTATGTGTATGTTAAGATCCATGTTTTAATATAAATATGTATATTAAAGCATGCTAAAGTGAAAACTATGTGATATGTGAAAATGTGAGCATGATACATGCATATGTGTAAAAATCGAGAAATATGAGTTATGAGCATGAATATGTAAAAAATGTGAAAAGTGAAACATATATGTTTAAATGGCCATATCACATGCATGGGGTGGGATTGTTAAAGGACAAGGCTATGTGGCAGTTTAACTGCAATTATGTGGCCGTTATCGGCAATTATGGTGTGGTTTATCCATGATGTGCTATGTGACTGTTCATCAATATCTGTGTGGTGGCTTGTCCATAAACTGATGTGTTATTTGATGGGCGAGTTCTGGGGAACTCGATATTGGTATGTAGCAGAGTTGGGTAGGAGATCCTATATTTGTGCATTGTTCATAAGCATGCCAGGTTTGATTCAATAAATTAGATAATATGTGAATTTTGTGAAAAATTCCTTGTGATATTTTGATGTGTTATGTTTTAAAATAAGTGTTTGTTTTGTTCTTACATTGAGCCTTTTAAATCTCACCCATGGTATTTGTGTGTCTCAGGTAATCCTCGTACTTAAGGCTCAGATTTGGATCTTTGGAGGGGCTTTTAGTATAATATGTTTTCAGGCTTAAAGATTTTGGAAATTGTTTGGTGTTTTTATGGACATTTTGGAACTTCTTTTGGACTTTTACTATGGACTTTAAATTGGGTTGTATAAATGGTTTTGGGACTTTAAATGTTATATTATGAAATATGGTAAGGGACACTATTTTGATATAATATGGTATTATGCATGAATTATTTTTATGTGATTTCTAAAACGATCAAATAAATGTTTTAGTGATTATTAGCCGCTGCAAATATGTGTTTTAAAATCTAATTTACATTTCAAATAATTTTTAATTATAAAGGAACACAAAACTCTATAACAAAAAGTACAAGATGTTTTACAAAATCAAATGTTTTAAAAAGGTAAGTGAATTTTCTATTAAGAATCATTTTGGCCATTTTCAAGGCCCATGTAATTGCTCAGATTGGGCCATAGCGTCTAGGCTTGATTTTAGGGGTTACAGACCTAATGCAACATATGTAGCGGAAGCAGCAAGCTTACTAGAGATATTAAAAAACACGGGATGACTCAATAAGAAGCGCTTTTACGAAAATATTCCATGACCCGTTTATTTGTGCCCGAGTTTCCAGATTTTATATTTGAATCATGGAGTTCAATATCGAAGAGGAAATAAGGCAATTCAAGCAAAAACAAGGACGATGGAGCAAAATATGAGTCAAATTCTAAGGGATCTGCAAATAAGTAAAAATGGGGGATCTTTACTTTATTTATTTATTAGAATTTTTTAAGTTTTTAGGATTAGGATTTCATTTCTCGAATAATAAAATAAGGTGGAAATCATCAATAGAATTGAACAAATTGAAAAATAAGAAGTGTGTCAATAGATATGTACATGTCTAGGATTGTATTTGCCTTCAAAAATATTGGTATTTAAGCAGTCAAACTTGACTCGCCTCCTTTTCCCAGGGTCCTACTTGGTGTACAGTATCTATTCACTTCTATATTTTCATTCTCTTTATTGTTTTTAACAATGGGGACATTATTCACCTTAACCAGGGGGGACCAAAAATTGAAATTGTTTTTTTTTCAAAGATACATTATTCTTATAGTTATGATTAAGTTATATTTTGTTCAAAATTTTGAATTTTTGTTAATTATGCTAACTTCTAGTATAAATAAAGTTCTATTATCTCAATAATTGCTATGTTAGCTGAACTATGACATAATGTTACTCTTAATAAAGTTTCCAAATCATATCATAAATTTTTTTCTTTAGAAGAGCTAGAAATGAATTAAAGTTTAAGTCTTTAGAATTGACTTAGTAATTTCTTAAGGCGAAGTCCTAGAAAGCATGGAATTTTGAAAATGACTTAGGTAAACTTTTCTTTGGACTATTTGAGCCTTTCAAGCCAACTTTGATGAATATTTATCCCTTGGAACCTAACTTAGAGACTATATGACCTAATTTTATTTGAACCTTTACAATATTTAGCCATCATTTCTCCCATAATTATCTCTAACTTGTCCCAAACACTGACTCAGTCTATCCAGAATATTCTCTGAAAATAAGTTTGGCGGAGTTGAAAAGAAGTATCAAATGCGCAAAAAAAACATTGTAGTACATATAGTAAAATGCTCGTGTTCTAAAAAAAAGAGAGAGAACATATATACTCAAAAGAAATAGATGTACAAAAGATCATGTGAAAGCAAAATGAGTTGGTGTATTGAAGGTACTTATTTCGAAGGTCTGATGCAAGCTAAGTCTAGGGTCTTTTTAGCTTAAATTTATCTATCTTTTACCTACCCCTAGCCCAACCACGTTACAACGTATTTAAAAGACCTTTCGATTCAGATTTCTGTGCCACCTACATTAGTGGAGAGAAATTGCTAAGTTCAACATATGAAGACATAAGTTAAACTTAGTGATTGTAGGTTAGTCTTAAATAAGGGAATAAAAATTAAGTTGTAAGAATTAACATATCTTTATTGAGAAAACATTTAGTCTATTCTTGCTAGCATGATAACAATTGAGAATAATTCAAACAATATGTATACTTGAGTTGAATAATTTCAAAATTCTTTTTCTTGAGCATAATTACACTAAACTCATAATATTGGGGAAATGTATTCTAAAGATATTTTTCAATGGTTATTTCAAGCACTTACAAATTGTGCATTACTCGGGAAGAGCAATGAATTAAGTTTAGAGGTGTGGAAACACAAAATATATATACTTTTTCAATACTTTTTAAGCTCTAATTCATGCAATTTCGTAATAATTTTTGTCGAAATTGGACTTTAATTATAAAATAATTCATTTGCACTTAAATTATTAAAATATTGAATATAATTATTTTATAATAAATTTCACAAATTTGGTTTATTGTTTACAGTTTTAGAGAAAAAGGTAAAAAATTGGCTCAGTAGACACCTCGAAAGGTTTGAACCGTTGGGGTAATTTTTTCATCAAGTACACCAAGAGCAAGACTAATTATTTTTGTAGCCAAAGATGGTCAAAATAATTATTGTTTTCTTTACTTTATATTAAGTTTTTATCCAAAATTAATTGGGTTAAAAATTCATATAAAGCATGAAGGAGAAAGTGGTCGAATATGTTAATTATAGAATACTGATCCACCAAGCAATTGGGCAGCCCAAAACTGTCCCAATAGCTGATCCAATTAGATGATTTTTTCTGATTTTTATACTTGCAAATCAGCCCTTGAGCTTTCCCTAAATGCTATTCACACTCCTTCACTTTTTGCTTCAAGCTAAATATAGAAAAGTTTGAAACATTCAAACTTTGCTTAATACATGGCTGGCCAAGGGAGCTTGAATGGCTGAAAATTATTTGCTATTTTTAGCAACCATTCCCACTTATAAATACCCCCTTCACCTATTCATTTCACACACCATTCATTCCCACACATCTTTCTCTTTCTCTTACTTTCTCTCATCCATTCCCTTTTTTGTTTTCCCTTTTTTCTTTTTCATTCCCTTGCCGATTTCACTCGTAAAAAAGAGCCTTCTTCCACCTTGGGATAGCAGCATTCAATTGTTCGTAGAGGCCTCTGTTCAACAGAACTAGAAGAGAAGAAGAGGAGCGTACTAGTCTAGCTTTAAAGAAATACTGGATTTGCTTCCTAGTTCCCTTCTCTTTAATTTTCTTGTTTATGTTGTGATTATGAATGTGAATAATTGTTGTGTTTTTTTCTTGTTCTAATTAAAACGACTTAAGTTTAATTTGTGTTGGACTGATTGTACTTTGTTCACTTAAATTATTAAAATCATGTTTATGTTATTATAGGCCTTGGTAAGTTGTTCAATTAAATAAAAACATGCTTATGCTATACTTGCATTATAAAAGGTAAGGTAATGAATAGATTAATTATTAAATGTATTGAAATTGTAATTAATTGACACAATATTTAATTGGTGCATGTTTAATCTTCTAAGGTAGCTAAAGGTTAAATTAGCGACGGTATTAAACGGTACATTAGCCTTGCATAACTTGTAAGATTATTGTGATTAAATTGTTTCAATATAGAAATATATTGTTACCTCACTTAATCTTATATGTGCTTATGAAAATTGATTAATTTTTTGAATTGGCATTACGAAATGTTCAAGAGATTGGTTAATTGAGTAAGTACATATGTGCAGCAGTTAATAAATTACCGAGTTGCCGTAGAAATATTCGTTACAACATGAACATGGGTTTAGTAATTCTAAGTTAAGGAATGTAATTAATATAATAAAATTATGTCATATTGATTAAAATTCATCTTTTGAAATCGTGCATTGGAATTTTTATTTTTATTTTATTACTTAGTTAATTTTTAGTTTTTAAATCACTTATTCAAAATAACATATTTTTCCCATCACCAAAGTGTTTGATTTACATTTTATAAATATTTTTCTTTCACAGTCCCGTGGCCATGATAACTCGACATTTACTTGTCACTTTATTACTTGATATCATTGTGTACACTTATACATTTCTGTCGTTCCATAGAGATAGGGCTAAAAGGCTGTAACACCCCAGACCCGGCCTAGACGTTATGGCCATATCTGGTGTGTCACATTGAAGTGTCTCTCGAAAAATTAGCTTGTTGACAAACTCATTTCTATTTTTGGGAAACCTCTTATTAATATCTAACGGAGCACTTATTCATACGCTTGCCTTGTTAACTATTTTTTTGTTATATTAAGTTATTTTAAGACGCGGAAGCATTTTAAAAACTCTAACGTTTGAAGCTTGTGCCTTTGAAAATAGTAATTATTTTGAAAATCCATTTTCGAATAACTAGCAGTATAAAATATAAAAGTAAAACACCAATTAAAAATTTAAAACCAAATTAAAAGGCCTTATTACAAAAACCAAAACCCAACTTATTAATTAAAATAAAAATAAAAGCTAAAGTGAACAGCAGTGATTGTGTGGCCACCTCCGAGTCTCTCGTTGCACCGAACCACCTATGGCTGAGGATTACCTGCACGGTTAGAAGACACGGTCAGTTTACAAAAACTCAGTGTGTAATCCTCTACCAAACAATTAGCATACAACATGCAGAATCAGTCTGGGCCATAGCCCTATACAGTAGCAGTGTGTGGGCTATAGCCCAATACAGTAACAGAGTGTGGGCTTTAGCCCAATACAGTAACAGTGTGTGGGCCTTAGTCCAATACAGTAACAGTGTGGTCTTAGCCCAAAATAGTAATCAATACAAATGCAGTAATGCAACCCATCCCAATCCAACCAACACACCACTCCGTACCACCAACACACCATGTGGTGATAAAATCAACCCACCTAGCCAACACACCAATATCGCGATAAAAGTCGCCATGATCGATGTCTGACAAAGTTACGATGAATGATGAATAGAGCAGAGTCAGTAGTAATGATTTGTGGCAAAGCCACCAAGATCTGACACTTCCCTTATATCAGAATCCCAACCCTATGCAGTATGTCATGTCATAAATCATATGTGTATGCAATATGTCATACTCAGTAACAGTCATATAAATATCATAAAGTAAAACGGCCATACATAGCATAAGGCCATAACAGTCATTTCATCTCCTATGGTATAACGGTCATTTTACCCTTCGAGGGTATTTCAAAAATTTTACCCTTCGGGGGTATTTTAGTAATTTTTCCTTTCGAGGGTATTTCCATAATTTTACCCTTCGAGGGTATTTCGATAATTTTACCCTTTGGGGGTATTTTGGTAATTTACCTTTTGGGAGTATTTTGATAATTTTACCTTTCGAGGGTATTTCGATAATTTTACCCTTCGGGGATATTTTCGTAATTTTCCCACGAATCACATGTTGGGCCTACCACTCGAGCGCTCGCATGCCTGTGTTGTTTCGAACACCGTGTTCATGGCTTTTCGACTTTTGCCGCTTTACAGTTGAGAGAGGGTGTGATTACACACTTGATGCGATTTGCAGATTCCCTTTGTTCCGAACACTCTTATTCCGAAAATCAATGATCATCTCACCCTTGGTTCCCAGGCAATGTGCCAATCAACCTTGTCCACCACCAGTTAGGAATGGAAGCAATGCAGGTTGGAGAAAGCGACGAAAACCTTGAAAACCTCACCGATCTCCCATCGAGAACAAGGAACAAATGAGATGATATATAGCTCTCCACAACAACAACCTCCCCAAATCCCAATATTCTATCTTCAAATCTCTCCAAATATCCCTCCTCAAATCTTTCTGTGACCAGTTCAAACTCCATTTAGCAGTATTTCAATCCAACTCTACCACCTACCCAGCTCAATCAGCAAAGTAAATACTCCGTTGCGTAACCCAGGACTTGAACCTCAAACCTCACAGTTACACAACACACCACCTTGCCACTAGACCACAAGCTCTTTTTTGTGCCATAAAACAAACACTATAATTTATAAGGCCTATATGCCAGTGACCAGAATCATTTAAGAGGAAAAACTAAAAATTTTGCAGAAGCCAAGACTTGAACCCCTGACTTCTCAAACACTTCCAAACACTCCTAAATCACTTCACCACTGAAGTAGACATTCATTTGTGTAACTTCCTTGCACAACTAAATATTTATGTGGAGTCTCCTAATTGTTCCCTTGTTCAAAACCTATTTCTTCTAGGCCCAAAATTCGGGGTGTTACAAAGGCAGTACGCTGTGCCCCTTTTAATAAGTTAAATCAAGGAATTAGGAGACCGGAGATTGAAGCACCACAATTTGAATTGAAGCCAGTGATGTTTTAGATGTTCAAATGATAAGCCAATTTAGTGGAATGCCCATAGAAGATCCACACCTTCACTTTCGATTATTCGTAGAGGTGAGTGATTCCTTTAAGATAGCTAGTGTAACTAAAGAGATATTGAGATTGAAGTTGCTTTCATATGCGTTGCGAGATCAAGCACGAGCATGGCTAAATTTGTTGCCATCATATTAAATATCAACTCGGCAAGAATTAGCTCAATGGTTTTTGGTAAAGTATTTCCCACCTAGCAAAAATGCTAAGTTGCGAAATGAGATTGCCACTTTTCAACATTTGGTTGACGAGTCGCCATATGAGGCATGGGAATGATTTATGGCACTACTACATAGATGCCCTCACCACGGGATTCCACATTGCATCCTGTTGTAGACTCCCTATAATGGTCACAATGCACTAACAAGGTTAGTGGTAGATGCTTCTACGAATGATGCTCTCATGTCAAAGTCTTATAAAGAGGCTTATGAGATCATTGAAAGGATAGCTAGCAACAATTGCTAATGGCCGACAAATCCAATAGCGTCAGGAAGACAAGTAGTCAGAGTGAAAGAAGTCAATGGCCTGACATCACTCTCCACTCAGGTATCTTCTATTTCTTTAATGTTGAAACAATTTACTACTAATGGTTTTAATCCTATTGTAGCCCAATCAACTAGTCATTTAGAGGTTATTTCCTGCGTATATTGTGGGGATGGTCAGTCTTTCGAGAATTGTCCACCAAATCCCGAGTCAATTTACTATGTGGGGAATCACCACGAAAACATAAATGGACAAGGACCATAGTCTAATTTCTACAATCTTTCATGGCCAAACCATTAAAACTTTTCTTGGAGTAACCAAGGAAATGGACTGAACAACACTTACATGCAACATAGACCAAATCAACCCTATGGATTCAAACAACAAATTTTGAAACCACCACAAGCTGAATCATTTAATAATTTAGAGAATTTGTTGAAGGCATACATGGCGAAAAATGACGCCTTAATCTAGAGTCAAGCAGCAACACTAAAAAATTTGGAGAACTGAATGAGTCAGTTAGCTACAGAGCTTCGTAATAGGCCGCAAGAAGCCTTGCCGAGTGATATAGAAAATCTAAGGAATTTGGGTAAGGAAAATTGTAAGGTAGTTGCTTTACGAAGTGGTAAGACTTTGGAACCCAGGGAAGCTGTGATTGAAGATGAACCTATTAAGAAGGAGGAAAGTCAACCAACGATTGAAATTCCTGCACCAGAAGAGCCAGAACTTACAAAGTTTGATGAGGTAAAATCTAAACTAATGAATTATAATAAGCTAACATCTTCTTTAGATGCAGATTTATATTCCCAGAAAAGTTGTCCGTCTAACCCAAAGTTCCATCACCTCCATATCCTCAAAAATTCCAGCCAAATAAGGAGAAGCAGGAGGTGCAATTCAAGAAGTTTTTGGATGTTTTAAAGCAACTTCACATCAATATCCCATTCGTAGAGGCTTTAGAACAAATGCCCAACTATGTCAAGTTCATGAATGACATTATGTCCAAGAAGAAAAGACTGTAGCTTTGATGAAGGAGTGCAGTGTGTTCGTACAGAACAAGCTATCGCTGAAATTGAAGGACCCTAGAAGTTTTACCATACCCTGTAATATTGGAGAATCTTATTGTGGTAAAGCTTTGTGCGACTTAAGGGCGAGCATCAACTTGATGCCAAAATCTATTTCCAAGCTATTGGGAATAGGTGAAGGAAGAACCAAAACTGTGGCACACCAATTGGCGGATTGATCTTTAGCATACCTAGAAGGAAAGATAGAGGATGTTTTGGTAACAGTAGATAAGTTTATTTTTCTAGCTGATTTCATTGTCTTAGATTTTGGAACAGATAAGGAAGTGTCGATCATCCTGTGGAGACCGTTCCTAGCCACAAGAAGAACGTTAATAGATGTACAAAAAGGTGAACTCACCATGAGAGCTCAAGACAATAAGGTAACATTTAATGTTCTTAAAGCAATGAAGTTCCCCGATCTGATGGAGGAATGTTCAGTGATGAAGGAGTTAGAAACCTTAGTTTCTGTGAAATGGGAGAACAATTTTGTAGAGGACCTGTTAGAGAACACCTTAGGGTCTAAGCCATTGGAAGATGAAGACCATTAGAGTTGAAAGCTTGAGAATACATGCAACTAAGTTGTCAATCGAGGAAGCACCCAAACTCGAACTTAAGGTACTTTCTTCTCATTTGAAATACATTTATTTGGGTGACTGTTCTACTTTACCTGTGATTGTTTCAGTAGAACTAACAGAGCATCAAGAGGAGCAGCTGATCGAAGTTTTAAAGAAATTTAAAAGGCAATTGGTTGAGCCATAGCTGACAGTCGAGGAATAAACCCTTCCTTTTGTATGCACAATATTATCCTAGAGGAAGGCAAAATAGATCGAATCAATGGACAAAGGAGACTCAATCCTATCATGAAAGAGTTAGTATGAAAGGAAGTTAACAAATGGTTGGATGCGAGAATTATCTACCCCATCTCATATAGTTCATGGGTAAGTCCGATATAGTGTGTGCCAAAGAAAGGTGTAATCAAAATTTTTGATAATGAATGTAATAAGTTATTCCTAACAAGGACAGTCACGGGTTGGAGAATCTGTATAGGCTACAGAAAATTGAACAAAGCGACTAGGAATGATCATTTTTTGTTGCCTTTTACGGATTAGATGGTATACCGACTGGCAGGTAACAAATATTATTGTTTCTTAGATGGATATTTGAGATATAACCAAACAGTTGTAGCCCTGGAAGACCAACACAAAACTACTTTTACTTGTACGTAGGTAATTTTGCTTTTAGTCGAATTCCTTTTGGTTTATGTAATGCACCTACCACATTTCAACGATGCATGATGGTAATATTTACTGATATGGTAGAAAATTTTGTTCAGGTTTTCATGGATGATTTTTCTATTTTAGGTAATACATATGATGTTTGTTTAAGTAATCTGACTAAGGTACTGAAAAGAAGCTAGGAGACAAATCTTGTCCTTAACTGGGAGAAATGTCATTTTATGGTTAATGATGGAATTGTCTTGGGGCATAAAATTTCTAAAAGATGGATTGAAGTCAACAAATCGAAGGTGGATGTAATTGAAAAGTTACCACCACCAGTTAGTGTGAAAGGAGTTAGAAGTTTCTTAGGCCATGTCAATTGTTACCGATGGTTTGTTAAAGATTTTTCAAAAATTTCCAAGCCTTAATGTATGCCTTTAGATAAAGATACAATTTTTGAGTTTAACAAAGCCTGATTGGAAGCTTTTGAGGAATTAAAAAGTCGGTTAATCTCAACCCCAATAATCGTTACACCTGGTTGGAACTCACCGTCAGATTTGACGTGTGACGCAAGTTATTTTGCTGTTGAAGCTGTAATGGGCCATAGAAGAAACACAGTGTTTCACCCTATCTGCTATGCAAGCAGAACTTTGATAGAAGCCCAACTTAATTACACGATAACCAAAAAAGAACTTTTTGCTATAGCTTTTGATTTTCACAAGTTCTATTCTTATCTCATGGGTACCAAAGTCACAGTATTTACCGATCAAGCAGCTATTAAATACTTACTGATACGAACTTGCCCAAGGATTTAATCGAAGCCAATCAAGATTCCGTCAAACTACCTAGTGGACCGATTACTCGAGCCCATGCCAAACAATTCAAGGATGCAATTTTGGCTATGGTAGAACGAGTTTGGAAAGAAGATAAAAAGGGTCTCATTAATCAAGTGTTGGACGGTTCAACAAAGGACCTCTATAATCTTTTCGAGGCTGAATTTAAGACTAATTTAGCTAGCTAGTTCGGCTGCTAATTTCTTGGACATTTTAATTACTTAGTTTAATTTAATTATGCCTTAATTACTTGTCTAAATGTCTTGTGTATGTCATTATTGTTCAGTTTTAATATGCTGCATATTTATGTTTTGTCCTAGTACATTACAAATTAAAGTCGTGTCTTGTTTGACCAATAAATATGTTCAATTTAGGAAAGATTTAATTTATGTTTTGTCTTGGTCAATTACATATTTATTGTGTTTGTTAATTTGCCTAGTTGATGTCCTGACCGAATGTTTAATGTGTCTTAAACAGATTGCTTAGGATGGCAGCTGGACATGCATGGACTTAGCCAATTCATTGAACTCATTTAATGAGAAGCATGCATCCGGATGTACATGCATTTTGGAGCTAAAGGTTTTCACTTTCCTAGATGACTATTCAGCAAGGGAATGAACCTTATAGTAACACCCTAAACCTGGCCTAGACGTTACGGCCGAATCTGACATGTCACAGAGAAGTGTTTTATGAAACCAAAGTTTGATAGGGAAATTCGTTCAATAAAAATCTAATTATTTCTTACTTCCTAGCACCATTTCGTAAGTTAAAAAAAACATACGGTAAAACGATTTATTATTGTAGGTTTAAAATTCGCGGAAGCTACTCCATATACAGATATCTTGAGGTTGAAAAATATATGTTTGCCTTGAAAAGCTACTTTTGTTGTGAAAACTTATTTGTATCTATTAAGCAGTTCAAAATAAGAAAGTATAACCCAATTAAAGAAAATTAAAATACTAGAGGCCTTATTACATAAAAATCACTCCAAAGTAAAAATTTAAATAACTGGTCCAGAATAAAATATTGGCAAATGTGTGGCTACCTCCGAGTCCCTCGCAGCTCCAAATCATCTAAGGTTGGGGGTTACCTGCAAGGTCAAAAGAAAAGGGTGAGTTACGAGAACTTAGTGTGTAATCCCCTATCACGCAGTAACAGTTTGGGCCCGTGCCCTATTCAATATTAGTACAGTGTAGGCCTTAGCCCAATATAGAAATGTGTGGGCCTAAGCCCGATACAGTATCAGTATGATGCAAGTATGCAAACCCACCCCAATCCAACCAGCACACCACCCGTACCAACCCAACACACCATGTGTGGACTAAGTCAACCCACCCACCCACATTATCAATATTGCAAAGATAGTCTAGCTAGAAATAATAACGCAAATGAAATTGCCAAGAAAGTATATGTAGCAAAGCCACCAAGAATAAATAACTATGGCGAGCCACCGAGCGATACTTCCTCCATAATAAAATCCCAACCCCATGCAGTATGTAATGTCATAAATTATTTGTGTATGCAGAATGTCTTACTCAGTAACAGTCATATATATATATCATAGAACCCTAGCAATCATTTTACCCTAACGAGGGTATTACAATAATTTTAACCATCGGGGGTATTTCGGTAATTTTACCCATTAGGGGTAATTCAATAATTTTACCCATCGAGGTTATTTCAGTAATTTTACCCATTAGGGGTATTTTGGTAATTTGCCCATGAATCGCACGTTAGACTTACCACTCGAGCACTCGCACGCCCGTGTGGTCTCAAACGCTGTGTTCACGGCTTTTCGGCTTTGCCGCTTTACAGTTGAGAAAGGGTGTAATTACAGACCTGCTTGTGAAATCGCACTAAGATCCGCGAGCACCTCAAAATCTACATTCACAGAAGTTTCCTATTAGTCGCCAAACAAAAGGTTTGATTTTCCCCCCTTTTCTACACCCTTAATCCAAACGCTTACCTTGATTGACAAAAGTTGCCTAGCCCACTTATACCCCTGACGAACGATGACTATGTTCCTTCAAACAGGTATCTGCGACACAACTGGATCTATTAACCGAAAATTATTTAATCAAGAGGTTTAAGTCCACTACAAGATAACTTACCATAATGTAACAAACATTCAGCCTGCACCTAGAAAATTAGACCACATACCTGTTGTAAATTGAGAGAAGAGAGAAAAAAGTTTTGACGATTTGGTATACTTAATACCCCTTCAGCCCTTTTGGAGTTCGAGCGGACAGAGAGGAGTGTAACGACAGAATCACAATAATAAAGGGAATTAATTCTCAAACAATAAGGGGATAATAAAAGGTAAAGATTAAGAAAAGAAAGAGGATGATATTCGGCTAGAGAAGAAGAAGAGAAAGGAAAAAAAGGATTGGTCAGTAGAGAAAAAGAAGAGAAAGGAAGAAGAAGGTTTGGTCGGCAAAGAAAAAGAAGAGAAAGGAAGAAGAAGGGAAAATTTGGCTATTTAGTGAGGGAAAGAAGAAAGAAAAAGGGCAGAATGGGACAAACCTAGTAATAGTTGACACCAAAACCAAAGAGGAGAACACAAAAACTGCCCCCAAAGACCAAACACCTTAGCACCTAAAGATCAAATTCGGCCAAGCTCTTCCAAAATGACAAAAATAACACCCATTTTTCCCTTTAGCCGAAATCTCAAAGTTGGAAAACCCCCAAAAGGCATACACTTCTTCCTCTACTCAAATTCCCCAATTCTCTCCTAAAATCACTCCTCCAATCCTCTCCTTGAAATCCTCCATGATCCACTCCTTAAATCACTCATTTGACCCATTCAAACTCTCCAACACAGAGTTCAAATCCAACGCCAACTCTTGCCTCCAAATGAGAAAATTAAATAATCCCATTTCCATGCAATGAGACTTGAACCTCTGACCTCCTTACCACGCCTGTGATGCCACCTCCTTGGCACACCTGAGTCGCCACCTTGCCACTACACCCCAGGCTCTTTTTGTGCCATAAAACTAACATTAAAATTTAAAATGCCTACCTACCACTACACCCCAGGCTATTTTAAGTGCACGACTCGATTTTCAATCTCCATACGAGTTCATATCATTTGGTATCAGAGTTAGTTAAATCAAGTGCATTTTCGTAGTGTTATACTCCCGAGATTAAAAAAATTCGAATTAAATTTTTTTTAAATATATATAAAAAATATTGTGTTACATTATAAGTGGGAGTTCGGTATTGTGCTTTAAAAAAAGAGAAATTAGGTCAAAAGTTTGTTTCCCGATCTTCTTATTTGAACTAATAAAAAACCATTTCTAGCCACACTCACTAAAAACTGTTTTTCTTTCAAGCCTACCATTACCTATATCATCCCCTTTTATTTCGTAGCCTTTTTGAAGCCGACCAACAAGCTTGCTATTAGGTGTAAGGTAATATTCAAGAACTTTGAGAGGTGAATTCGAGAGGTAAAAGGCACGAGTGAAAATACGTCAAGAACTAAAAGCCAATATACGAGTGAAACACGAGTGGAGTGTTCATTACTTTACTTTTCTTTGTGATTGAAATTAGTGAGGCTTGTGGTGAGGTTTTCAACTAATATGTCTAGAAGCTCGGAATGCCATAACGCGAGCGGAGGCACATCCAATGGCACTAGTGGTGGTGGTATGCAGCCATAAAAGGTGAAGCTTGCTGTAATCGAGTTTTTTTATTACGCCATCATTTGGTAAGATCAATTAACTTTAAGTCAAAGACGAAATGGTGAATGTCCGGTGTCTACGTGGGTGAAAATGAAGGCTACCATGCCTAAACGATTCATTCTAGCCTACTACCATCAAGAACTTTACCAAAAACTTCAAAGTTTAAACCAAGGCCATCGAAGCGTCGAGGATTATTACAAATAGATGGAGGTGGCCATGATTCGAGCCAATGTGGAGGAAGACCACGAGGCTACAATGACGAGATTCCTAGCCGGCCTCAACCGCGACATAGCCAACATTGTGGAGCTACACCATTATGTCGAGGTTATTGATATGGTCCACATAGCCATTAAAGTCGAGAAGCAACTTAAAAGGTAAGGTACTTCCTGATCTTTCCCCAACACTACCTTAACAACAAAGTGGGGCAAATGAGTCAGCAAACGAGAAGCCCCGATTTGAACCAAAGAAGCAAGTGGAACCATGAAGCCTAATAAGCTTAGTGGTGAAACCAGCAAAGGCAAGATGGAAGCCACTCCGAGTAGGTCTCGAGACATCAAGTGTTTTAAATGTCTTGGACGGGGACACATCGCGAGCCAATGCCCAAATCGGAGTGCAATGTTTATGCAAGAAGATGGTGAGATTGAGTCCGAGAATGAATATGAGGATGAGCCCGTTGAATCATCCAATGACGAGGAGGACCTTGAACAAGCTGAAAGTGGTGAAATCCTTGTCGTAAAATGAAGCCTAAGTCTTCACAGTGTGAAAAATCAGTAGCAAAGGGAGAACATCTTCCATACATGTTTCCAAGTACAAGGTAAGATTTGCAGTGTCATTATAGATAGAGGAAGCTGTACCAATGTGGCCAGCACAATGATGGTGGAGAAGCTTGGCTTGGCCACTACCACGCATCTACACCCATATAAGCTACAATGGCTTAACGATGGTGGAGAGTTAAAGGTGACTAAACAAGTTCTCACTGCTTTTTCAATTGAAAAGTATCAAGATGAAATGTTATGTGACGTAGTGCCTATGCATGCCTAACACCTTCTTCTTGGACGACCCTGGCAATTCGATCGGAGGGTTATCCATGATGGATACACCAACCGATACACCTTTAAGCCTTTGGGTAGATCGATGACCTTAGCTCCACTTACACCGGAACAAGTATACAACGACCAACTCAAGATGAGAGCCTCTATTGAAAAGTTGAGAGAAAATGAGCAAGACAAGAAAAATGAAAAAGAAAAGGAAAAGAGTTCGAGAAAAAGGAAAGGAAAAAGAGAGATAAAAATGAGTGAGAAAAAAGAAACTGTGAAACAAAAAGAAAAAGAGAAAAAAAAAGATGATGAAGTCAAGAAAAAGAGTTTCTTTGTAAAGGAAAGAGATGTTCGAAAATCCATGTTATTGAAGCAGCCCTTGTTTGTACTTATGTACAAAGAAAGCTTGCTTGGAACTAACGAATTTGATAACAATCTTCCTTCTCCTGTTTTGTCATTGTTGCAAGAATTTCAAGACGCGTTTCTAGAAGAAATCCTGAGTGGATTGGCACCCATTCGCGGGATTGAACACCAAATTGATTTCATGCCGGGAGCTTCCATTCTGAATCATCTTGCCTATTGAAGTAATCCCGAGGAGACAAAGGAACTTTAAAAATAAGTGAATGAGCTGCTTGAAAAAGGCTATGTGCATGAAAGCCTTAGCCTTTGTTCCATTCTTGTTCTCTTAGTCCCAAAGAAAGATAGAACATGGAGAATGTGCATCGATTACCGATCTATCAACAAGATTACCATCAAATACCGGCATCCTATCCCGCGCTTAGACGACATGCTAGATGAGCTGTGTGGAGCCCAATTGTTTTCAAAAATTGATCTTAAAAGTGGTTACCATCAAATACGAATGCGCGAGGGAGACAAGTGGAAGACTACTTTTAGGACTAAGCAAGGGCTGTACGAATGGCTCGTTATGCCATTTGGGTTAACGAATGTCCCGAGTACCTTTGTGAGGCTTGTGAACCATATATTGTGATCATTCATTGGTAGATTTTGTAGTTTATTTTGATGAAATTTCAGTTTATAGTAAATATTTGGAAGAGCACGTGAAACACTTAAAAGCTATTTTAGAAGTTTTTAAGAAAGAAACATTATACGCAAATATTAAGAAATACTCTTTTTGTACTGACAACATCATTTTTTTAGGTTTTGTAGTCAGCTCGGAAGGCCTTGAGGTTGGTTGAGACAAGGTGAAAGAGATCCAAGAATGACCCCGACCAAAAAACATCTCCTAAGTTAGGAGCTTCCATGGATTAGCCAGCTTCTATAGGTGATTCATGCCAAACTTTAGCATGTTGGTTGTTCTTTTAACCGGGGTAATCTATAAGAACTCTAGTTTTACTTGGGGAGAAGAACAAAGGACTTTGTGGGGACGGTTGGGAACTAAGTTGTTATTTTCCACAACTTGTCATCCTCAAATGGACAACCAAATCGAAGTCGTCAACCGAATCCTATCTACTTTGCTTTGAGCAATTATTTAGAAAAACTTAGAGACGTGGGAAGAGTGTTTACCGCACGTTGAGTTCGCATACAATCGTTCCATTAATGCCACTTGATCTAATCCCTTTGTCTTCTAATCAACTTGTGAATGTAGATGGAAAGCGTAAGGCTGAATACGTAAAACAACTACATCAGAAGGTGAGGGACAATATTGAAAAGAGAACCGAGGAGTACATGCAAAGGGCTAACAAAGGGCGAAGGGGTGTTGTTTTTGAACCGAGGGATTGGGTTTGGGTTCATATGCGCAAAGAAAGGTTCCCCGCGCAAAGGCGGTCCAAACTACTTCCATGAGGATATGGCCCGTTTCAAGTCCTTGAACGAATAAACAAAAATTCTTACAAATTAGACTTACCAAGTGAGTACAATATCAGCGCGACTTTTAATGTATCTAATTTATCTACTTTTGATGCAGGCGACGATTTGAGGACAAATCATTTTGAAGAGGGGGGATGATACAAACTCGCTTTAGGATTCAATCGAAGCCAATCAAGATTCCATCAAACTACCTAGTGGACCGATTACTTGAGCCCGTGCCAAACAATTCAATGATGCAATTTCGGCTATGGCGAAATGAGTTTGGAAAGAAGATAAAAAGGGTTTCATTAATCAAGTGTTGGACGGTTCAACAAATGACCTCTATAATCTTTTCAAGGCTTAATTTGAGACTAATTTAGATAGCTAGTTTGGCTACTAATTTCTTGGACATTTTAATTCCTTAGTTTTAATTTAATTATGTTATTTTCCTACAGCTTAATTACTTGTTTGAATGTCTTGTGTACGTCATCATTGTTCAGTTTTAATATGCTGCATATTTATGTTTTGTCCTAGTACATTACAAATTAAAGTTGTGTCTTGTTTGACCAATAAATATTTTCAATTTAGGACAAATTTAATTTATGTTTTGTCTTTGTCAATTACATATTTATTGTGTTTTTTAGTTTTTTTAGTTGATTTCCTGACCGAATGTTTAATGTGTCTTAAACAGGTTGCTTAGGATGGCTGCTGGACATGCATGTACTTAGCCGATTCATTGAACTCATTTAATGAGAAGCATGCATCCGGTTGCACATGCATTGTGGAGCTAAAGTTTTTCACTTTCGTAGATGACTATTCAGCAAGGGAATGAACCTTATTGAATTTGTTATTAAACTGAACAACCAGCAAGTTTAATGACTATTCGGTTATTGTTGTTCACATTTAAAGGCCCTTTATTACCGTCTGTTCACACCATGACTATTTGGATGCTTCTTTCTACATTCAATAACTATGCATGCATTCGACTTCTTCAAGGATACCTTAATTCCTACTTTTAATATCATCAACAGAATCAAGCTTATTCAGCTCAAGGCTGTTCGTGAACATCAATGGACACAGCAACTAGGTTGTTTGTGCACATCAATAGACACATCAATAAAGTTGTTCGGGCACTTCAATGGATAACCAATCATTGAATTTGTTCCATGAATTTTTCCAACTGAAAATGAAGTCAACTTTAGCTCATTAACTTGTAATCATTAGAAGGCTATTCGGCTGGACCTTAATCAGCCTATAAATAGCTCAAATGTTATCTTTGTTAAGAACTTTTAAACCTGAATGAAATTTAGTATACTTTGTGAGTTACTCACTCTCTTAGTTCTTCAAGATTCAAATTGACTTATCTAGCAACTAGTGGCGTAAATCTTGAATTGTTTCTGAACTTATTACCATTTCGGGTGTGGCGTTAAATTCAATACCGTAGGTTCCTTATCTCTTTAGATAGTGGGTCACGGTCTGTTTTAAATCATTCCATTTCTAACTTAAAACCTATAAGATTCGGGTCTTTAACCATTGTTAAAGGTTCTATCTTATTTTAAGTCCACTATCCATCCTACCATCACTTTTATTTTTTATTTTGAATCTACTGCTCAAACAATTATTTTATTTCAACTTAGCCAATTTTTTTGTTAAACAAGCCAGCTACTTAATTTAACGATTGGGCATCTTACGACTCGACTTTCAATCTCAATATGAGTTCGTATCACTTACTCAAGAAGTAAGATGCTAAACCAAGGCTAATTTGATGGATACTCTTCCTCCAAGAATTTTACCTTGAGATCTAATATAGAAAAGGTGTTGAAAATCAAATAGCTGATGATCTGTTGAGGTTGGAACAAAACTAGGTAGCTCATTCACTCGTTCCAATTAATGAAAATTTTCAAGATAAACATATCTTTGAGGTAAGTTGAATTCATGAAGTACCTTGGTTTACTGGTTATGCGAATTATTTAGCATCTGGGATAATTCCTCGAGAAATGACATACCAACAAAGGAAGAAATTCTTTCATTGTAGTAGGTATTATTTTTGGGAGGATCCATTTTTGTTTAAACAATGTGCAGATAACATAATCAAGAAGTGTGTAGTTGGAAGTGAAATTGATGAGATCTTGTATCCCTACCATTCATCCCCAAGTGAGGGACACTTTGGCGGTTCCTGCACTATAGCGAAGATTTTACAAACATGATTCTTTTAGCCTACAGTGTTCAAGGATGCATATGTATATGTGAAAAATTGTGATAATTGCCAAAGGTGTAAGAGTATGCCCAAAGATCAATCATGTGATGGTTGTAATAACATATTTGATTTACCATGTTTATTAATATAAGGTGTTACCATTATTTTTTCAGTTTCTTTTGTATGTATATAAATAAACTGTTTTATAATAATGTCCTGAGAATAATATGATTATTCTTAAAAGGTCCTTAGTCAAGTATTATTGTTGCTAGGACAACAATAATGCATTAAGGCTAACATGTAGTTGATTGATGATAAAGAGTTGTCATTGATATGGAGTGTCAAAATCAATGCATGAATATGTGTGTTAGAGAACAACATATTGGACTGACCCGCTATGAGTATGTTTCTTGGATTATTATGTAATTTCACAACATTACTCATAGTGATTAATATGTATATGATTCTTAGACTTGAAATCATCATGATCCTAACATCGTGAGTTGTATATTTTAGTACAGTCAAATGTACATTGTAACTAGTTTTTTTTTATAAAGGATGATGTTGGATATACCACAATCTCTGTAGAGGGATATGGTTGATCAATATAGGATAAGTCCCTCCTAGATATTGGGAGTAATATCTTAGGCCACTTGATTGACTGAGACTAGAAATGCATGGCCCTGCTCAAATAAGTTGATATGAGATGTCATACTTATTTGTATATCATAGTCTACTCAAGATATCAAGGAACATGGGATTGACTATGCAAGCTGACTATTCCATGACTTGTGTCCAATCTAGAGATAAAGGAATTAAGGATTAATGCATGAAAAGGTTAACCGTAAAAATGTTATGTCAAATCATGATTTCTTGTAACTTATGTAGCAATGATGCATTGCTAGATGCCACTCATTGTTTGTAACATTAGAATTGTTCTAGTATTACTGCTAACGTTACAAGAACCTACAGGATCACACCTTATGGTTGAAATGAACGGAATAAAACATAGTTGGTATTGTGTTTGGTTGTCACATGAATTAAATTAATTATAGAATTAATTTAATTGGGTAATCAAATATCGAACATATTATATGTACAAGGTTGTTGTACACATAATGAGAACATAGTTCTATTAATATATGAATTTGGTTCGTATATAAATTTAAATAAATATAGTTTATCAAATCCTTGTTATAATTAATGTAATTATAATTTTCGATTTAAAATATTATTATATTTATTTATTTTAAATTATTATGTTCGGATAAAAATTTATGAATTATGATTCATTATATATATACCAATTATAAGAGGGTTAGAGAGAAAGTTTTAAAAAACCCTAAAAAATAAAATCCTAAAATTTTCGTTGTGAAGTCTAGCATCTGTCAAGCAAAGAATTCTCCAAAATAGTTTTGGGGATTTCTTCCATTCATTGTCAAACTGGGTGGATTATGTAGAGGTCGAAATCACGAATGGTTGAGGCTTGGTTCGAGAGTAGATCAGAAACCTTATTACCGAGGCGTCGCTGTCTACTCAGTTTAAAGTTTCGGTAATTTCGAAACCTTTATTTCACCCCAATTCGTTCCTCGCACATGGATCCATGGTTGGATCACCGAAAGTATTAATTTTTTGCTGCGTCGTAGGGGTACCAACGCTCCAACAGTGGTATCAGAGCCACTTGTGTGATACAGACTCGGGTTTAGATACTTGGGTGATGCAATTGTATAAGATGGATGCTTTAATTTTATTATTTTTCGACTGTTTAAATCGTTTAAGCATAACCTAATAAGCGTTCCTTTCGATAATTGATTAAATGTTAATCATGGTGTTGTGGCCTATTCGATTTTATGTTATTACTGTTAAGTGTTAACAAATTTGTAATGAGGCGATGGTGGTATTTACAATTTCCAGTAAGAGTTAAGTGGTTAGTGGAACAAGGGTTGTTCCAGTATGAAACCTCATGGATTAAAATCCTGGAAACACAATTCTGTTGATAAAAGTTATCAAATCATGAGGTTTCATTTGATTGGGGTATGCGGTTCGTACCACGGGGGCTCGGCCTACTTCCTCCGACCACCTCAGACCCCATCTTCTTACAGTATGTTTTATAATAAGACTTGGTGGGCCATAAAAAGGATTGAAAGGATATTTTCTAATTCACCTTAGCAAAACTTTGAATTATGTATGCTATTTTTGACATGCACGGTGTTTGGAATGCATAGTTATAGCCCGATGTCCCATTTGATAAAAGGTTGTAATTTTTATAAATACAGCCTGCGTGTCGTTCCTTACTACTATTCTCTTGTATTTCTCTTCTTATCTTACTCCCTCGTATGTAAAACGAGTTTCTGCATATTGTAATTTGCAGGAGTTGCTGTGGGCTAGACGAGAAGGAAGATGGGCCAACTAGTGTGGACTGATAGCTTGTGAAACGGCTTACACCTTTAGGTTTCCTTTTGGTTCTCCCATTGGCTTGGGTTGAACCACCTTAGTTTATAGGCTATAACTATTGCATTTATTTATTGCTTTATTTATTCATGTATGAGATGCTATGAATGTCTAAAGCATGCCAAATTTTAAATATATTAAAATTTGATAATAATCAACCCCATTAATTGATGAGATCAATTAAAAGACAAAATGGACTAAAGTAGACCATAATTGGTGAGATGCAACAACCTTAATAAAATCCTTCTATTAAAATATTAAGTCAACATAGCTTTCTAATTTTGCCCTCGTTAAGGCCTCGATCAATACTGTGTAGGTTCTGCCAAAATGAATTATTAGTATTTATCTTGGTTAAACGCGAAGAATAAACAAGTAATATTCACTAGTTAAAAATTGGTTAATGACTTAACTAGGTTACTCTAATAGGAGTAGAAACCTAGAGGCAAGTAATTTGGATAAATCATAAGATGATTAGAACAAGAGTTGTTCACCAAACATTAGGAATTACGTATGATGTAATTAGCAAGTGTTGCTTACCTAAATAACCAAAATATTGAGAGTAAAGCCAAAGCTGACTTAAGAGGAGGTGAAATATGGATCCTTAACCCACTAGAAATACTTTTGAGAAAATCTTTTTGAAATTAACATATGAGGGTTATTAATTTTGAAATAAAATAGTGGGAACATCTTTTAATAAAGTCATATTATTGATTGATATAAACTTGGTAAATTTACTCACACACATATTTTATAGTTGTAGATATGTTATGGCTGCAAACACTAATACACTCTCATTACGATCGGTCCTTGAGAAGGACAAATTGAATGGTTCGAACTTTCTTAACTGGTTCTGTAACTTGAGGATTCTCCTCAAACAAGAACGAAAATTATATGTCGTTGAACAACCACTTCCTAATGAACCACTCGTTAATGCCTCGAGGGCTAATAAAGATGCTTACAAGAAGCATCTCGATGACATGGTAGACGTTGGATGTCTTATGCTTGCCACTATGAATCTTGTGCTTCAGAAGCAACATGAGGACATGGTTGCTTATGATATGATCGAGCACCTAAAAGAACTTTATCAAGGGCAAGCACGGTATATAGGTTTGATACCTTTAAGGCCCTATTCCAATGTAAGCTGGCTGAAGAAAGCCTAGTAGGACCTCATGTCCTTAATATGATTGGCTATATTGAAAGCCTATCTAAGCTTGGGTTTCCATTGAGCCAAGAGTTGGCCACTGATGTTATTCTGCAATCGTTGCTGGATAGCTACAGCCAATTTGTCCTCAATTTCAATATGAATAAAATTGACAAGACTCTGCCACAATTGCTTAATATGTTATGAACTACTGAAGGAAACATGAAAAAGGTTGGACCCAAGCCCATACTGATGGTCTATAACAACAAAGGCAAGGGAAAGGCCAAAGATCAGACAAAACCCAAGGGCAAAGGTAGGCCCAAGCCTGGAAAAGGAGAGGCTGACTGAAACCTAAAGGTAGGGTGTCTAAGGAAGGAAACTACTTTCATTGTGGTGTGACTGGACATTGCAAGCGGAACTGCCCTATCTATCTTAAGGAAGTCAAGAAGGCAAAAACAAGCAGAATGTCTGCTTCAGGTATTTATGTTGTTAATATTAATTTATCAACTACTACTTCTTGGGTATTAGATACTAGTTGTGGTTCTCATATTTGTACTTCTGTACAGGGACTACAAAGGAGTAGAACTTTGGCTAGAGGAGATGTGGACCTGCGATTTGGAAATGGAGCAAAAGTTGCTGCATTAGCTGTGGGAACATATATTCTATCTTTACCTAGTGGACTTGATTTATGTTTAGAGGATTGTTATTTTGTGCCCAATTTGACTAAAAACATTATTTCAATTTCTTGTTTAGACAAAATTAGTTTTGAGATCATTATTAAGAATAATTGTTGTTCCTTTTATTTCAATAATGTTTTCTATGGTTCGGCACAATTGATTAATGGCCTCTATATTTTAGATCAAATGAATCCCATTTACAACATAAATACTAAAAGATCTAAAATAAATGGCTCAAATCAAACTTATCTATGGCATTTTCGTTTGGGCCACATAAGTGAGAAACGCATATCCAAACTCCATAAAGATGGTTTCTTGGATTCATTTGTTTTTGAACAATTTGAAGTATGTGAATCTTGCTTATTAGAAAAACTGACTAAATCTCCTTTTACTGGTAAAAGTGAACGAGCTAGTGATTTATTAGGCCTAATACATTATGATGTATGTGGACCAATAAATACATAGGCTAGAGGTGGATTTCAGTACTTCATTACTTTCACTGATGATTTCAGTAGATATGGGTATGTTTATCTCATGCACCATAAGTCTAAGTCCCTTGAAAAGTTTAAGGAATTCAAAAATGAAGCACAAAAACAACTAGCAAAAACTATCAAGACACTTCGATCTGATCGAGGTGGACAGTATTTGAGCCTAGAGTTTGATGATCTTTTGAAAGAATGTGGGATTATCTCACAACTTACTCCTCCTAGTACTCCTCAATGGAATAGAGTTTCTGAGAGAAGAAATCAAACTCTGTTAGACATGGTTCGATCCATGATAAGTCATGCTGATCTATCGACATCCTTTTGGGGACATGCACTTGAGACAACTGCTTTCACACTAAATCGTGTTCCATCTAAATCGGTTCAAAAGACGCTATATGAGATGTGGACTGGGAAATGTCCCAGTATGTCTTTTATGAAAATTTAGGGTTACGAAGCTTATGTTAAACGTCAAACGTCTACTAAGCTTGAACCTAAATCTCAAAGATGTGTTTCTGTGGGGTATCCAAAAGAAACAAAAGGATATTATTTCTTTAATCCCACTGAGAACAAAATGCTTGTTGCTTGGACAGGTGTCTTCCTAGAGAGAGAATTTGTTTCTAGAAAAGGAAGTGGGAGAAAGATTGAACTTGAAGAAATTCAAGAATCACAAGATACCACTAAACTAGAGATAGAACAACAGTAAATTCCACAAGAAATTGAGGAACAAGAAACTGCGGTAGAAACACAACCACCACGTAAATCTTTAAGAGAATGCCATGCACTTGAGAGATATGGATTTCTCATTACAACGCATGGTGATGTTCTTCTTATAGATCAAGATGAGCCTAGGACTTATCAAGAAGCGGTGACGAGCCCAGACTCTAAGAAATGGCTTGAGGCCATGAGATCTAAGATGGATTCCATGTATGAAAACCAAGTATAGACTTTGGTTGACCCACCCGAAGGGGTTAAACCTATAGGGTGCAAATGTGTTTTCCAAAAGAAAACCGACATGGATGGTAATGTACAAACATACAAGGGGAGATTAGTCACTAAAGGTTTTTACCAAATTTATGGTGTTGACTATGATGAAACCTTTTCTCCCGTAGCTGTGTTTAAATCCATCAGGATCTTGCTCGCCATAGCTGCATTTCATGACTATGAAATCTGGCAGATGGACGTCAAAACAACTTTCCTTGATGGGAAACTTGAAGAGGATGTGTACATGACACAACCTGAAGGTTTTGTCAATTTGAAGGATGCTAGAAAGATATGTAAGCTACAAAGATCCATTTATGGATTAAAGCAAGCTTCTCGAAGTTGGAATCTTCGTTTTAACAATGAATTCAAAGAGTTTGGTTTTATCAAAAATGAATATGAGCTATGTGTTTACAAGAAAGTTAGTGGGAGCACTATCACATTCTTGGTACTGTATGTTGATGACATACTTATAATGGGAAATGACATACCTACCTTGCAGTCTATTAAGACTTGGTTAGGAAGTTGTTTTTCTATGAAAGACTTGGGCGAAGCCACTTACATCTTAGGAGTCAAGATCTATAGAGATAGATCAAGACGACTACTAGGTCTAAGCCAAAGTACATACATAGATAAAGTACTGAAAAGGTTCAGTATGGAAGAATGTAAGAGAGGATTCCTACCTATGAGACATGGTATTTCACTCTCGAAGGAAATGTGTCCTTCAACTCCACAAGAGAGAGAACGCATGAGTAAGATTCCAAATGCTTCCGCTATTGGATCTATCATGTATGCCATGTTATTTACCCGTCCAGATGTCTTATATGCCTTAAGTATAACGAGTGGGTACAAAGTAGATCCCGGTGAAGGTAACTGAACCACAGTCAAGAATATCCTTAAGTACTTAAGAAGAACTAAGGATACGTTCCTAATATATGGAGATGAGGAAGAGTTAAGTGTAAAAGGTTACACTGATGCCAGCTTCCAAACCGACAAGGACAATTCTCGATCACAATCAGGTTTTGTGTTTTGCATTAATGGTGGTACTGTGAGCTGGAAGAGTTCAAAGTAAAATACAGTAGCCGATTCTACAACAGAGGCTGAGTATATTTGTAGCCAGTGAGGCAGCAAAGGAAGCGGTGTGGATCAAGAAGTGCAATACTGAACTAGGGGTTGTGCCTATCATATCAGATGCTATAGAACTCTGATGTGATAATAATGGAGCCATTGCACAAGCTAAAGAACCCAGATCTCACTAGCGATCCAAACATATACTTAGGCACTACCATCTTATTCGATAGATTATCGATCGAAGAGATATAGAGATATGCAGAGTACCTATAGATGATAACATTACTGATCCCCTGACCAAGCCTTTAACACAGCAGAAGCATGATCGTCACACTATGTCGCTTGGTATTAGATATATGAGTGATTGGTCTTAGTGTTAGTGGGAGATTGTAAAAGTATGCCCAAAGATCAATCATGAGATTGTCATGTCGAATCATGATTTCTTGTAACTTAGGTAGTAATGATGCATTACTAGATGCCACTCATTGTTTGTAGCATTAAAATTGTTCTAGTATTACTGCTAACTTTACAAAAACCTACAGGGTCACACCCTATGGTTGAAATGAACGGAATAAAACATAGTTGGTATTGTGTTTGGTTGTCACATGAATTAAATTAATTATAGAATTAATTTAATTGGGTAATCAAATATCGAACATATTATATGTACAAGGTTGTTGTACACATAATGAGAACATAGTTCTATTAATATATGAATTTGGTTCGTATATAAATTTAAATAAATATAGTTTACCAAATCCTTGTTATAATTAATGTAATTATAATTTTCGGTTTAAAACATTATTATATTTACTTATTTTTAATTATTATGTTCGGATAAAAATTTATGAATTATGATTCACTATATATACCAATTATAAGAGGGTTAGAGAGAGAGAGTTTTAAAAAACCTTAAAAATAAAATCCCAAAATTTTGCTTGTGAACTCTAGTAATCGTCAAGCAAAGAATTCTTCAAAACAGTTTTAGGGATTTCTTCCGTTCATTGTTAAACTGGGTGGATTATGTAGAGGTCAGAATCACAAAAGGTTGCGGCTTGGTTCGATAGTAGATGAGAATACTCGTTGCCGAGGCGTCGCTGTCTACTCAATTCAAGGTTTCGGTAATTTTGAAACATTTATTTCACCCTGATTCGTTCCTCGCACATGGATCCATGGGTTGGATCACCGAAAGTATTAATTTTTTACTGTGCCGTGGGGGTACCGGCGTTTCAGTAGTGGTATCAGAGCCACTTGTGTGATACAGACTCAAGTTTAAATACTTCGGTGATGTAATTATATAAGATGTATGCTTTAATTTTATTACATTTTCGACTGTTTAAATCATTAAGCATAACCTGATAACCGTTCCTTTCGATAAATTTAGAGGTAGAATTATTTGATGTATGGGGCATTGATTTTCTAGGCCTATTTCCTTCTTCTTATGGTAACATGTATATCTTAGTAGCTGTGGATTACGTATCCTAATGGGTTGAAGTCAAGGAATACTCAACGAATGATGCTAAGGTTGTCATGCGATTCCTATATAAGCATGTGTTTACATGGTTTGAGACTCCTAGAGTTATAATTAGAGATGAAGGATCTCATTTTGTAACTAAATGACTTAAGTGGTTGCTTGACAAGTACAATGTGAAACACAAGATTGTCACTGCCTATCATCCATAGTCAAATGGGCAAGTTGAATGGGTAAATCGTGAGATCAAAGGTATCCTTCAGAAGGTAGTGCGACCTAATATAAGAGATTTGTGTCCAAGGCTCGGTGATGCTCTATGGGCCTATCAAACTACTTTTAAGATACCGTTAGGAATGACTCCTTATTGGTTAGTCTTTGGAAAGGCATGCTATTTGTCATTTGAGTTGGAAAATAAACCTCACTAGGTCTTGAAATAATTAAATTTGGATCTTAAGTTAGCTAGTGAGAGAAGGATTTTACAACTGGATGAGCTTGAGGAGTTGAGATTATTTTCATATACAAATGCTAAGATGTATAAAGAAAAGACTAAAAGATGGCATGACAATCATATACAACTTTGGGAATTCAAAAAAGGTCAAAAAGTGTTGTTGTTTAATTCAAGGCTAAGTTTATTTCCTGGGAAGCTCAAATCTCAATGGACTAGACCATTTATCATTCATAAAGTTTATCCATATGGAGCTATAAAATTGCACAACAAAAATGGATGATGTTTAAAGTTAATGGTCAACGTCTCAAACACTATTGCGATGGTGAAATTGAGCGAGTTGAGACCTCGTTCAATTTAATAGACCATTGATTTTTCACATTTTTATTTTTAATAAGCATATTTAGAAATTATTTTTCTTGTATTAGTACATTAAATTAATTCTGTCTAAGGAGATTGGAACTTAAACGGGACCATTTGTGACCTCTCCAACCTTTCCTGGGAATTAAGTTGAAGTAATTTTCCGAGAAGAAATTTTCTAAGTAATCCAAAAACTTTAATTTTTTATTCTTATTTGCAAATTTTAATTTTAGTTGTTTTTTTGTTTAATAAGAGGGAGAATTTAGCCCAAGTACTAATCAGTTTATTTTTAGTTAAGTTTAATTTTTTCAGTACAGCAAGTAATTGCAGTTGGGCTTGAGGCCCAGAATAGTAAAGAAGTGGAAATTACCTATCAATTGTCGTCCATATATCTCCTAAAACCCTAGAATTTTGCCACCATCTTTTATGTTTGCCGCCCAAGTAACCCCTTGTAGCTAAATTTTAGCTAAGTTTTACCTAAATCTACTACTATATAAACCCCTCTTTACCATCATATTTTTCACAACCATTCAAGCAATTAGCTTTAACCCTAGCCACCCACCATTCTTCTCATTACCGTCAGCCTTAAATCCCGAAAGTTTCCCCCAACTTTCCTTCATTGTAGTAAAACCCTCCTATCACCATAGCAACACTGTCACAGAACCAACCTTGTTGCCGCCGCAACACCGTCACCGTCACAGAACCAACTTTGCTTGAGGGCCCAAGAAAGATCAAAAGAAAACCTAAAGAACCTTATGTTTACAGTTGCATAACAAGGCATGAACTTGAAAGGTTAGTATAGAATGTTGAATTATTGAACCAAGTTGAGCCAGATGGACCAAATGAACTAGAATCTGCTAAGTTGTGAACCAACTGAACTAAAAGTTCATTCAATAAATGAAACGGAAGAGGAAAAAACTAACGAGGAACCAAACAACCTTGAACTAAGGGTGGAGCCAAATGTTGCTAAGCCAGTGGAGCCAAGTTTTAATCCTGAGTTGACCATTTTGACTTCTTCAAACACTATGAAGAATTTAAAATTTGCAACTATGATGGATATGTGAAAATTCATGCATAATCAATAACAAGCTTACTAGATATCTGCGAAAGTTAGAGATGATACCATACAAAATATTTTTAAGAATATCTCTAACGATTTTTTTCCTGAGTTTCCAGATCATATCTTCGAGCCATTATAAGAGGAGACTATGGGATCAAGTGTGACAAGGAGGGGAAAAGAAAAATGATGCGATCTCGACCAAGGACTCAACAAAAACAGCTTGTGACCCAATTAAGCTGCTAACTAGACCAATAACTTGTGCCCGAGCCAAAAGATTCAAGAAAGCTATCTCGGGACTTGTTGATCAAGTTTGGGGTAGAACTGTAGAAGGATTCATTGATTGAGCTTAGGAATGCCCTCCATGTGTCCCATGCACCTTGCTTCAAGCTAATTTTAATTTTAGCTAACTAATTTGACTTTGGAATAAGGACTTAATTTTATTTTAGTTAATTTAGTTACTTAAGTTAAACATCATTAATAGTTTGGACATCATTAATTTTTATCTTTCATTAAGTATTAGTTTGGACAACAGTAATATATGTTTTACATTCGGTCTTAAGTCAGACATTATAATTGTGTGTCTAAGTTTAATACAAATTAAGTTATGTTTTCAGTTTGTCTTAATATTGCATTTAATCGAGTCCTCAATTTGTCTTTTAGGTTGTTCACATTGGCAGTTGGACATGCATGTATAGTTTCAGATACATTGGACCGAATCTATGAAGGAACATGAAGTGACTATCCGTGAAAAGCTATGGCATCAATTAAGCCACACTTGAACTGAAGAACCAGCTACTTTGTTCACACCAAAGGAACCATCTAAATCCTGATGTTCACACTAAGGACTTTTCAGGCGCCCTAAGAAGCATTTAAAAGTTGCATGCACATTTAGTGAACCAAGGAGGCATTTATTCATGTTCATAACTATTCTTGACTGATCAAGCTCCTTGTTTTTTCAGCTCAACTTCTAAGTCCACTGAATTGACTACTTGGTAATTTTAATTGACAAAGCTAATGGCAACTCCCATATCTAGATGTCTTCAAGGAATTAATCAACTAAATCAATAGACTACCAGCTTTACTTAATCTTATTGTATCTTGCCAGCTTGGATGGCCACTTCACAGCCTATAAATATTTGACTTGTAACTTGTAGAAAGAACTTTTGATCCTTTTATGAATTTTAATCTAATTGTGAGTTGTTCAACTCTCATTGTTCTTTTGTGACTCAAATTGTTTTATCTAGCAAAGTCTAGTGGCGTCAATCTGTTTCATTTGTGAACTTATCACTTTTATAAGTGTGGTTCATCTATACTGTTTGGTTCCTATCTCCAATAGATAGTGGGTCCCTGTTCAATCTAACCACCATTTCCACCTTAAGAGCTCATCTAAGAATTGGGTCGATATTCTTTAATATTGGTTCATTCTTCAGCTATTAAGATCATCTCAATTCATCCATCTACCATAACAACTATCCACTTCTTTTGATAAGCCTACTTTTCTTTGAAATAAGCTTTTGTTAAACGAAACCCTTACTACTTAATTTTACGATTGGGACCACAAGCGACTCAAATCAACCAACGAATACGAGGTCACATCATTTGGTATCAGAGCTAGTTAAAATTAAGTAAGTACTGTCGTTTATCACTCTTGGGGTTGCAGCTTAAAAAAATTTAAAAAATATTTGAGTAAAAAATACAAACAAGCCTGTAGCAAATACATATTTGGAATTACAAAAGGGAAGTTTCGGATTTGCAAGTTTAAAAAAAAGCTAGCTTGAGAGTGTTATTTCCTGATTTCATATTTTTCTTTACCCAAAACGTTTTCAGCCACATTTCCATTAATCTTTTTTTCTTTCAAGCCTACCCTATTACCCAACATCAATCCTACCTTTACATCAATTTTGAAGCCGACTCCACAAAGATTTGCTATTAAGCCTAACTTTGAAAAACTAACAAGAGTGGTAAAAGGCAAGAGAGGTGAGACTATCAAAGTGATAAAAGCCAAGCATGAGTGTAAACATGAGTGGAGTGCACAACTTTATTTCTTTTTCAGGGAATTGGTGAGATTTGTGGTGAGGATAAAACATTATGTTACGTAGTCTAAAAAGGAATTTTGTTGGTGTTGGTGGTGTGCCCGATTTGGCATACCAAGCTCTCATTTGAGAAATGGACCGATTGCTACAACGATGATTAGAGCCGATGCAAGAGCAATTGGACTAACTCGAGGAAAGAACCCAACATGAACGAACTCATCCAAACCCGAGGAGAGAGTGAGGATGACCTTGGCAAAATCAAGACAATCTCTACGAGCCTAGTGAAGTGGAGAACGATCAAGCCTCCAATCGAAGTGAGAGACGGTGATGCTTGGAACTAAGGGCCGAGGGAGCGAGACCGAGTGGATGACGACCTCAAAAACATTAAGATGGCAATTCCACCATTCCAAGGGAAAACTGATCCTGAGGCGTACTTGTAGTGGGAAAAGAAAATCGGACTTATGTTCGAATGTCATAACTATTCGAAAGGTAAAAAGGTTAAGCTTGTTGCTATAGAGTTTTTTGATTATGCCATCATTTGGTGGGATCAGCTTACCATGAGCTGGAGAAGAAGTGGTGAACGAACGGTCTCAACTTGGGCCGAAATGAAGGCCATTATGAGGAAAAGGTTCATTCCAGCCTATTACCACTGCGAGTTGTACCAAAAATTGCAAAACCTTAACCAAGGGAACTGGAGCATAGAAGATTACTATAAAGATATGGAAGTAGCCATGATCTGAGCTGATGTCAAGGAGGACCGAGAGGCTACCATGGCAAGATTCCTTGTTTGTTTAAATCAAGACATTCCCAATATAGTGGAGTTACAACATTATGTTGAGATTATTGACATGGTGCACATGGCGATTGAAGTGGAAAAGCAATTAAAAAGAAAAGGTGCCACCAGATCTTATTCTAACTCTACTTCTACCTCGAAGTGGGGACAAGGTGCCAGCAAAAAGGAAGCCTCCTTTCGAAATAAGGAGACCGTTGGAGCCACCAAGCCTAACAAGTTGAGTGGAGAATCCATCAAAGGTAAAAATGAGGCTGTACCAAATCAGACCCTAGACATCAAGTGCTTTAGATGCGTTGGGAGGGGTCATATTGCCAGCCAATGTCCCAATTGAACCGTGATGATTCTAAGGGATGACGGGGAGATCGAGTCTGAACTAAAATAAGAAGAACCCAATGCATCTACTAATGAAGAGGAAGACTTGGAGTATGCTGTAGAAGGAGAAGCACTAGTTATTAAGCAGAGTTTGAGCCTTCAAAGCATGGAAAATGAGCAGTAGCATGAAAACATTTTTCATACGCGATGCCATGTCCAAGGCAATGTTTGTAGCATAATAATCAATGGAGGTAGCTCCATGAACATTGCTAGTAGCATAATGGTGGAAAAACTTGGCCTAACAACCATGAACCATTCACATCCTTACAAGGAGAACTTAAAGTTACTAAGCAAGCTGTTGTTGCCTCCTCCATTGGCAAATATAGTGATGAAGTGGTGTGTGATGTGGTGCCAATGCACGCTGGCCATTTGCTATTGGGAAGACCGTGGCAATTCAACCAGCAAGTAATCCATGATGGTTACACCAATAGAGACACATTCAAACATCTAGGAAAGAACGTAACTCTAGCGCCACTTACTCCAAAGTAAGTGTACGAATATAAACTTAAATTGAAAACTTCCATTGAAAAATTGAGAGTAAATGATCAAAAAAAAGTGAGAAAGAAAAAGAAAGAAAATCAGAAAAAAAAGAAAGGAAAGAAAGAGGTAAAAATGAGTGAGAAAAACAAAGAGTGTGTGATGCAAACACGAGAAGAAAAGGAAAGAAAAAGAGAGAGTGATTCTGGAAAATGGAATTTCTATGCAAAAGAGAGAGAGATTAGAAATTCCTTGTTGCTAAAACAGCCTATGTTTGTACCCATGTACAAGGAAAGTTTGATGGGAACTAATGATTTAATTGATACCCTGCCTTCTTTTATTGTGACTTTGTTGCAGGAATTTGAAAATATATTTTCGGAGGACATTCCGAGTGGTCTACCACCTATTCGAGGAATCAAGCATCAAATCAATTTTGTACCTAGAGCCGCGATATCAAACCGACCAGCCTATCGAAGTAACCCCGAAGAAACCAAGGTGCTTCAAAGGCAAGTGATGAAATTACTAAAAAAGGGTACGTTCGAGAGAGTCTAAGTCTGTGTGCTATGCCCGTGCGTTTGGTGCCTAAAAAAGATGGCTCTTGGCGCATGTGTGTGGACTACCGAGCCATCAACAAGATCACCATCAAAAACAGGATCCAGTTCTACATCTAGATGATATTTTGGATGAGCTAAATGGAGCTCAGCTATTCTCCAAGATGACCTCAAGAGTGGCTATCAGCAGATTCGAATGAGGGAAAGAGATGAATGGAAAATCGTATTAAAAAAAACATGGTTTGTACGAGTGGTTGGTTATGTCTTTCGGCCTAACTAACACACCAAGTACCTTCATGTGTTTAATGAATCATATCCTTCGATCTTTTATTGGTAAATTCAGTGTGGTTTATTTTGATGATATCTTGGTTTAGAACTTTCTTCTAGGACGATTCTTTTAAGAACACTTTGTCACCGACTTGAAATTCTATGTCTTTTTTTTCAAATCCGCATAGGATTTCTATCGATCCGAAGCTGCTTTCGAACTGTCTCAAATCACTTTAACCTTTTCTTCAGTTTCTCGTATCAAAACAACCCCATGAAGCTTTTTCTCACTCAGCTTAGTCCAATACAATGGAGTTCAATACTTTTGACCATATAAAGCTTCGTAAGGTGTTATCTTTATGCTCGATACTTTCAACCATATAAACCAATTAACGGTAGAAATCTCTCCCAGTTACCTTTGAACTCTCAAACACAGCATAGAAGCATATCCTCTAGTATCTGAATCGCTAACTTGAACTGACAATCGATCTGAGGATGAAACGTGGTGCTAAAATGCAAACGAATACCTAGAGTCTCATGTAACTTGCTCCAAAATCGATATGTAAACTGCGAATCCCTATCAAAAACAATTGAAACTGGCACCCCGTGCAATCTGACAATCTCAGCAACATAAAACTCTACTAATCTCTCGAGAGTATAATCTATACGCACTGGAATGAAATGTGTAGATTTCGTAAAATGATCAACAATGACCCAAACACCATCTTTCCTTCTGAGAGATAAAGGCAATCTTGATACAAAATCCATCGTGACACGTTCCCATTTCCACTCTAGAATCATCACTGGCTGTAGCAAACCAGAAGGTACCTGATGTTTAGCTTTAACTTGCTGACAAACTAAACATCTCAATACTGTGAGATCTCACATTTCATACCTGACCACCGGTACATTTGTTTCAAATCACCGTACATTTTATTACTACCAGGATGAATAGACAAGCTACTATTGTGAGCTTCTTGCAAAATCTTTTGGATAAGATTAGAATTTCTTTGCACACAAATTCTATCTTTAAAATACAAACTATCATCGGACCCAATTTGAAAGTCTGAATTAGGAGTTGTCTTAATCCGTTTTCGTTTACCTATCAATACATTATCACATTTTTTAGCTTCTTAAATTTGTTACGAAAACATCGGTCTAGCTTTCAACTCAACTAAAATAGAACCATCATCAATCAAAGTCAACTGTGTGTTCAAAGTTCACAAAGCAAACAAAGATTTTCTACTTAAAGCATCAGCAACAACATTAGCCTTTCTCAGATGATAATCAATGATTAAGTCGTAGTATTTCAATCTCGAGCCATCTATGCTGTATCAAATTTAAATCTTTCTTTGACATCAAGTACTTCAAACTTTTATGATTCGTAAAGATATGACATTTTTCTCAGTACAAATGGTGTCACCAAATCTTCAAAGCAAATAAAATCGCTGCAAGCTCTAGATCATGCGTCAGATAATTCTTTTCGTGCAGTTTCAACTGTCTAGAAGCATACACTATCACTTTACCCTATTGCATTAAAACACAGCCCAATCCGTTTAACGATGCATCACTATAAATTACAAATTCTTTACCCGACTTTAGGTGAACTAACACTGGTGTTTCGGTTAACAATACTTTCAATTGATTGAAGCTTTGTTGACACTTCTCATACCACTAAAACTTAACATATTTTTATAACAATTTCGTTAATGGTGTAGCAATCATCGAGAATCCCTTGATGAATCTTCTGTAATATCTAGCTAACCCAGAAAACTTCTAACCTCAGATACATTTCTCGGAGGCTTCCAATCCACAACGATCAAAATTTTGCTCGGATCAACCTTAATAACATCAGCCAATACAGCATGTCCGAGAAATCTGACTTCCTGAAGCTAGAATTCATATTTTCTAAGCTTAGTGAATAATTATTTTTCTCCCAAAGTTTGCAAAAAAATTCTCCAATGCTCGACATTCTCTGTCTCATCCCGTAAATAAATCAAAATATCATCAATGAATACCACCACAAACCTGTTTAAATACGGTCTAAAAATTTTGTTCATCAAATCCATAAATAGTGCAAGTGCATTAGTCAAACCAAACGGCATCACAAGAAATTCATAATGTCTGTACCAAGTCTTAAACACGATTTTCAGCACATCTTAGTCTTTAACTCGTAATTGATAATAACTAGAACAAAGATCAATCTTTGAGAACATTGTCGTACCTTTCAACTGATCAAACAAATAATCAATATGCGGCAATGGATAATTAATCTTGATCATAAATTTGTTGAGCTGTCGGTAGTCAATACATAATCGCATAGACCTATTTTTTTCTTAACAAATAGAACAGGTGCACCCCAAGGAGAAAAACTAGGTCGAGCAAAACCCCTATCTGTCAACTCTTGCAACTGCGCTTTAAACTCTTTCAACTCTATAGGTGCCATTTTATAAGGAGTTGTCAATATCGGAGATGTTCCCAACACCAATCAATAGCAAATTTAACCTCTCTGATCGGTAGTAACCCAGGTAACTCTTCTGGAAACACATCTCAATATTCACATACCACTAGAACTGATTCTAGCTTCAACTCGATACTCCAGAATCAAATATGTAAGCCTTCACAGCCTTTTTATCATATATTTGTGGTGACATAGCTGATATCACATTAGATACACATCCAATCTATCTGATTCAATCTGAAGCTTTTCACTGTTCTGACACTTTAACACAATAAGCTTTCGTATATATTTCACAATGGCATTATGTAGAGTCAACCAGTCCATACCCAATATCACGTCAAGCTCATCAAAGGGTGATAACATCAAATCAGTCAGAAAGTTGAAACCCCAAATAATGTTACAGTATTTTTGAATATCTCCAGTAAGCTTATTGTTGCCACTACATATGTTGAATTAGGTCCATCAACTTGGACAGCTCATCACGAAGATCTGAGCGAGGTGATTGAGTTGAGGTTGCCATATGAGGTTCAGTTATTGGTTCCATTGGTTCTACCTTATTAGGGATTTCAGCAGACGGCATCGGTTCGATCTCTATGGCATATTTTTCTTCTTCTTTGGGATCCTCACTTAATTCAACTTATTGCTGTAGAACAAAATCTTCGGCTATTCGGTAGAGGTCCCAATTTGAGATTGTGTCCTGGCTATAAGATGTCTTCTTTACGTTTGCAAGAATTTTAGCTTTCAAGCACAAAATTATTATCGTAAAGGGGAAGTATGCTGGGCCAGAACATCTAGCGGCACAATTTTTCATTTCTCTCTGAATGATTTTTCCCAAATCAGTGGTCTTTTCCGTTAAAATCAAGTATAACAAGACCATTCACTCTAATGAAATTGTAGTTGCATGTAAAATAGGCATAAGTCTAAATCAAATGAAATAGAACCATACCTTCGCTAGTGGTGTCAAATATTCTCTACAATAAGTGTGAGTTTGATGCTTTGACATTGTCCACATAGAACCCGAAACTTTAAGTTCCTCGAGAATTTCTTACAATTTTCTAGCCTCAATATTTCTCATCAAAGAAGAATATTCGTCGTCCTCAAAATCAGGTAATTCAAAAGAATTCATTAATAACATTTGAGCTTATTGGTACCTTGATTCTTTGGATAAAAACTTCCGTTAGTTTGCTTGACGTCAAATTTGTATAAAATTCACGAACTAACTCTTCATCTGCACTAAGTCGTTTCTCACAAAATAATTACCAATTAAGGACTTCAACAACTTGTCGAAGGCGCACCATGAAATCGATATAGTTGTTTTCTTTCAGTGTAAAGCCTTTTTCTGGGAGCATTTGCTGATTTTGAAGATGTTATCGTATCTTGCTTTAGCTTTTTCAAAGTGGAATGTGTTTTGTGATTCTTCAACTTGGACAGAAGTAGGAGTTCTTTTGTGAGGAATGATTAACCTGAATATAAGATGAAAGTAAATATTTTCACTAAAATTTAATTAACCTAAAATTTTAACAATTCATGAAATTTGAAAGGGTAAATAATTAAATTAAAATTTAAGAGAAAAATAATTTCTTACCACCTTTGTGTAAAGAAAAATAAGAACCTGATAATAAAAATTAAATTAGGAGCAAAATAATTCGAATGAGGGTTGGTTGGAAGGTGATCATGATAATGGTAGCGGTAAGTTTTTAATGGTGATTAGGTGTAAGAGTGACAAGGGTCTTGCGGTTTGTGTAAGGGTGCGAACGGATAGGAGGAAGGAACAGCAGTAGCACGCAGGGCTGGTGCGCAAGCAAGGTGCGAGCAGGTGCGCAGGCTGGTGCATCATGCGAGGCCTGACATGCGCTATAGCAGCAGCGCATGGGAGTTGTTGAGTAGGTGCGCCAAGTACGTGTGCAGCTACTGGTGGTTAGAAGCTGTGGCACTAGGTGGTTTTGGATGCTAAGGTCGACAATGGAATGAGTGTATGGGGAAATTAGATGAATGGTGTGAATAATTGATGAAGGAGGTGGTGTTTAAAGTGATAGAGGGTAGGACTTCAATTAGAATTCTTAGAACAAATTAATACTAAAATATCTTAAGTCCTAATTCCATACAAAGTTAATAACAATTAACAATTAATATGATGTATATTACAATATTATTTGCTATTACTTTATTTATTGAAATAAAACTCTTAATTAAAATATGATAAAATTTAAACTAATTCTATTTCCATACAAAGTTGTTAATAATTAATATACATTAGAATAAATATAATTAGGTATTAGTTATTATCATCTTATTTATTAAAATTAAATTAAAAATTATTTTAGTGCTTTTAAAGATATTTACAAAAGAGATAGTTAATTTCAATATTTACAAAAAGAACAATCAAATTTTGCAAATAATTATATACCTAAATTTAAAGAAAATTTTAAAATTGAGCTTCAATTAAAACTTGGATCAAAATTGACCATTTTATTTGACAACTCAAAATTTATTTTGCCATTTAGGGAATAATTTTTCAGAAGATTATGTTAAAATCAATTCTTAGGAAAGATTGGAGGGGTCACAAGCGATCCCACTTAAGTTCCAATCTCCTAGACACAATTTATTTTAACATACTAATCCCAAAAATATACCCTAAATAATTTATTTAAAAGAAACAAGAAAAATTAAGATATGATAAAATGAACGAGACTTTATCCCGTTACATTTTATCTCTCAGTAATGTTTTAAGTGTTAAGCATTAACTCAAAAATTACCTCCCTTACCTTGAAGTTCGACAACTCCATATGAAAAAACATGATGAATCGTAAATGGACAGGACCAACGTGATTTCAACTTACCTAGAAAAAACCTTAATCTGGAATTGAATAACAAGACTTGCTGACCTGCTTCAAATTCTCAAACTCAAATGTGCTTGTCATGCCATCTTTTAAGTCTTTCCTTGAATAGTTTGATATTCTCATGTGAGAACATTCAGAACTCTTCTAACTCGTTGAGTTGAAGCATCCGTTTTTCTTTAGCAAGCTTAAGATCAAGTTGAGTTGTTGGAGAGCCCAGTAAGCTTTATGTTCTAACTCCAAGGGAAAATAATAGGCTTTCCCAAAAACCAACCTATAGAGTGACATCCCTAAAGGTGTCTTGTATGTTGTCCTGTAGGCCCATAAACCATCGTCCAGTCTTTTGGACCAGTCTTGTCCGTTTGGACAAACTACCTTCTTGAGTATGCCTCTTATCTCTTGTTTTGCCAATTCAGCTTGCCCATTTGTCTGTGGATGGTAAGCTGTGGCAACCTTGTGCTTCACTCTATGTTTATTAAGTAACCATTTCAGCCGTTTGTTCAAAAAATGGGACCCCTCACCACAAATGATGGCCCTAAGAGTACCAAACCTTGTGAACACATGTTTTTGCAAAAACTTCATCACAACCTTAGCATCGTTCGTTGGATATGCCTCGGTCTCAACATATTTAGATACATAGTCTACTTTTACCAATACGTACTTGTGACCAAAAGATGGAGGGAAGGGATCGAGAAAGTCAACACCCCAAACATCAAATAATTCTATGTCAATGATGTTTATTCGGGGCATCTCATTTCTATTGGTGATGTTTCCAACCCTTTGGCATCGATCATAACTATTTACATAGTCATATGCATCTTTGAATAGCATTGGACAAAAGAATCCCGCTTGCAATACTTTGGCTGCAATACGTGTACCTCTGAAGTGTCTCCCACTCGGAGCTGTATGGCAATGATATAAAATCTCATGTACTTCCTCTTCTGCCACGCATCTCTTAATCATTTTATCTGTACATTTTTTGAACAAATATGACTCTTCCCAAAAATAGTACTTCACATCGTGAAGAAAATTTTTCTTTTGTTGATACGTCTTATCAATCGGCATCAAACCATAAGCAAAATAGTTAGCAAAATCAGCAAACTAATGAGTATTATGGACATGATTTACCTTAAGTATGTACTTATCTGGAAATGTCTCTTGAATTGGTATAAATGGAGAATTTCCTTCTTGCTGCTCTAATATAGACAAGTGGTCTGCTACTTGGTTTTCTACTCCCTTTCGATCTTGAATTTCTAGGTCGAATTCTTGGAGTAGAAGTGACCATCGAATAAACCTCGATTTAGCGTCTTTCTTGGCAAGGAAGTACTTAATTACTGAATGATCCGTATAAATAGTCACTTTGGTACCTATAAGATAATATCAAAACTTGTCGAAACAAATACAATAGCAAGTAACTCTTTCTCTGTTACCGTATAATTCAATTGAGCTCCCGTCAGAGTCTGACTTGCATAGTAGATGGGATGAAAACTTTGTTCCTTCGCTGGTGTAACACCCCAAACTCGGCCAAGAAGTTAGGCCCGTATCTGGCGTGTGACATTGAAGTGCTTTTCGAAAACCATGTTTTCATTAAAAACCTTTCTTGAAATTTCCAACTTCCTGCCATTTAAAACTTGTATAAAACCTCAATTTGCATTTTTTTCTTTTCAATCGAGGTTTATTAAAAAAAATTTCCTTCAAAACCTTATTGTTGCGGAAGCTTAAGTTAAAGAAAATGATTTACGAAAACATGATATTTAAAAATTGAGGTGCGAAAACGTAGTGTTAGAAAACAATTATTGTTTTGGAAAACCGAGTTCTACTCCTAGCAAATATAAATCACGTCAAATCCAAAATTTAAAATCCAAAAATTATAGAGGCCTTATTATAACCCGAATCAAAATCAAATTGCTTAAGTAAATGAGCAAAACAGTATAAAACAAATGCAGTTGTGTGGCCCTCTCCGAGTCCTTCGTAGCTCCGAACCGTCTAACCCTGGGGATTACCTGAAAGGTTAAAAACGGGGTGAGTTTATGAAAACTCAGTGTGTACCCTTATTAAAGAAACAAAATTAGTCTAGGCCTGAGCCTTTTAACAGTATCAGTACAGGGAGGCCTTAGCCCAATTCAGTAACGGTGGTAATTGGGCCTTAGCCCCCATCAGCCTCGATTAGACCCGAGCCTAAATCATTTGGCAGATAAAAACATATATCTGGGCCTAAGCCCATCTCAATATCGGAATCAGTATATGTAATGCATAAATACCCATACCAACCCTGCACTCCATCTCCTGTCCAACCCTGTACTCCTGTAGGGATTAAATCGACCCACCCATCTCTACACTCCTTAAGTAGCACCGGTTGCAGCACTAACCAAAACTGCAGCAAAGTTGCCAATCACATAATCTGCTTATAGCCATCGGTGGGTCCACAGTCATCTCATACGACCCGTGTGACCCTCACATATTGATCACTTCCTCCAGTACAAGATCCCAACCCCATGCAGTATGTCATGAATGCAGTATGCATGCTTAGAATCAGTCATATCGTTAACAGTTAAGTCATTCAAACCGTAGCACAATTTAGTCATTTACCCTCGAGGGGCAAAATAGTCATTTACCCTCCAAGGGCATTACGGTCATTTAACAACCTTTTCGAAGGTCTACAGTCACCTCGAGCGACACAGATAACCTAAATGGTCATAACGGTGTAAATGGGCCCAAGACCCATATTCGACCCAAGTGGGCCCACATGCTCGTGTGGCCTATTTAGCCAAATTCAGTCACGGCTATGCGAACTACATAGCCCAATCCAGTTCCTGCCACTTTTTGTACCTTTTATCCATGTGGGACACATGACCCATTCAGCCCAACGAGGCCCATAACAGCCCAAGAGAACGAGACTGCTCGTGGTGGCCTCTACAGTCTAACGCCCATATTTGTGGGCTCGGTTCATCACATGAGCATTCGCACGCCCATGTGACCTCAATTGCCATATTTTTGGCTTTTTGGCTTTACAATAGTAATGACTTACGGTGTACAGATACACACTTGATTACTTAGAGTACTAGAAATCCACGCGCGCCAGAACCTTGAGTAGACTGGTTGACTGAGATTTGCTTACTTAATCCAGAGCTCGGTGCAACCACCTTTCCATATCCTAGCAGAAAATCCCGTAGAGCCGACACCTTACACCGTTTAAACTTGGGAGTAGAGGCTATGCGCTCAAACTCAGTCGGTACCTTTGCTATCACTTTATTACTAGCACCATCTTCACCCATCGGAAGTTCTAAAACCCAAAAGAACATACACATAGGGGAAAAGAGAAGAATCGGTAATAAGGGATCGCACCATTTGGTTTAAACAGTAAAAGAGAGAACTAAAAGGAACCGAGAGACTTACCAATTAATAGAGATTACTTACCAAATAAAGAGTAAGAATAGAGTGAGTACGGAATGTAGGAGCAGAGAATCCCTTCAACCAAGACTAAACCGTCAGGGGTTTGAGAGGGGAACAGAAAATAGATTTAACCAGAAGTGAAGAGTATAATCACTTACCAAGCAACAAGGTATTCGGCCAAGGTATTAAAAAGGAAGATGGTGATAGAGCAATTGAAAAGAATGAACAAAGAAGGGAAGAAGGATGAATTCAGTTACAATGGCTAACGGATGGAAAGAGGAAGAGAGCGCATAAGCAACCAAAGAGGAGAAGGAAAAGAATCAGTTCACAAAAGCCAGTGAGAAAAGGGAGATCGAAAGAGCAGTAAGCAAACCAAAATACAAAAGCCAAAACCCGAATGGATGAAAAAGAGAAGAAAGATAATTTCAGCTCCCAAAGAAAAGTGACCAAAACATGATCAATAGGCAAAACCAAGACCAATTTCCCAGAAAACCAATCCCCTAGCCGAATGCAAAAAAAAAAACAAGAAGTGTCTTCACTTACCTATTCGGCACCTAAAAGCCTATGACCGAATTTGCATAATGGGGAATCCCCTTTTTCGGCCAAATACTATCACTCCCCTCAACCTCCATAATCCACTCCTACAATCTCTCAACCTACCAATTTGCATCACTTTCAAACTCCTCCAACACCAACCTTCATCCATATCCCTTGAATCTCTCCCCAAAGACCAATTCAAACTTCACCTTGCAAAGTTTCAGTCTAACTCCACTTCTCAAGCTGCAGGGAAATAAAATAAATACTCTTTGTATGCCAAGGGATTCGAGCCCAAGCTCTCGCATCAGCCAATTCACACTACTTGCGTCCTTGCCACAAGCTCTTTTTGTGCCACATTTTATCTTCAAATAATTAAAAAGTCTAAAGGCCAAAGTCCAGGTTCCTTTAAAAGAAAAACCAAAATAAATTGCCAGAGCCAAGACTTGAACCCAGGCAACCTTGCAACCTTAATGACGCCACAACCACTAGATCACATGCTTCCTTATGTCATTTTTTAACACAATAATTTAAAGGGCCTACATCCAAGTATCCAGGGTTTTATCCACTTAAAACCAAAATTTTTGCTAAATTTCAGGTTTGAACCCAAGACTTTTCCAACTCCTCTCAGGACCCTTAACCACTAAAGCAGACATACTTTTGTGCACAGTTTCCTAATCGTTCCATTACTTAATGCCTAATACTTCTAGGCCCAAATTCTGGGGAGTTACAGCTAGCCCATCACAGCTCTTATCTTGAAGTCACTTGCGTCGCACATTAATTTTCAAATCATTGAAAGCTCTTAAACACTTCTTATCAAATTGGAACATCGTGTCCTTCTCTAATAATTTTCATAATGGTTTAGTGATTTTGGAGAAGTCTTTGATAAATCTCCAATAGAAATCGACGTGGCTCAAAAAGCTCTTAACACCTGTTACAGATGTTGGAGGTGGGAGTTTCTCAATAAAATATACCTTTGCTTTATCTACCTCAATTACATGTCTTGTTATTCAGTGCCCTAGAACAATACCTTCTCGTACCATGAAATAGCACATTTCCCAGTTGAGTATGAGGTTTGTTTCTTCGCACCACCTTAGTACCTTAGCTAGATTAGCTAAGCAATCATCATAAGTGTCTCCAAACACTGAAAAATCATCCATAAAAACTTCCAAATACTTCTCAACCATGTTAGTAAAAATAGACATCATACATTTTTGAAATGTAGCAAGTGCATTACATAAGCCAAATGGCATGCGTATAAATGCAAATGTACCCTAAGGGCATGTGAATTTTGTTTTGTGTTGATCCTCCAACACTACTGTGATCTGATTATACCCTGAGTATGCATCGAGAAAATAGTAATAGTCTCACCGCACGAGTCTATCCAGCATTTGATCCAAGAACAGTAAAGGAAAGTGGTCTTTCCTAGTCGCCTTGTTCAATTCCTGGTAATCGATGCAAATTCTCTATCTTGTAACCGTTTTGGTTGGTATCATCTCATTGTTTTCATTTTTTATGATCGTGATACCTTCTTTCTTTAGCACGCACCGGACCAGACTTACCCATGAACTATCTAAGATGGGATAAATTATACCCACATATAACCACTTAATGATTTCTTTCTTTTCCATGTCCTTCATGATGGGGTTTAGTCTTCATTGTCCATCAATCGTTCCTTTCTCGCCATCTTCCAGGATGATCTTGTGCATGCATATAGATGGACTAATACCACGAATATCGGTTATGGTCCATCCGATAGCCTTTTTGAATTATTTCAATACTAGGATGAGTTTCTCTTCTTGCTCTTCGGTCAACTCTGCTAAAACAATCACAAGCAAAGTAGAAGCATTACCTAAATAAACATATTTTAAATGTGAGGAAAGTACCTTCAATTTTAATTTAGGTGGCTCCTTAATTGATACTTTTGGCTGGGCATAATCTCTACTTCCTAACTCCAAAGACTCAAAGCGGAATTGCGGATTAAATCCCCTTTGATTAGCTTCTAGCAAAGTTAAGTATTCCTATCCCTCTTCATCACTTGAAGGGTCTTATGTCAAAATTTTCTCCAATGTGTCCTCAACAAAGTTGAGTTCCTTTTCCATGACTAATTCCTCTAACTCAGATATTGTAGAACAATCATTAACTGTGTCAGGAAATCGCATAGACTAAAAAATATTAAATGTTACTTGATCGTCCTGAACACGCATAGCAAGCTCGCCCTTCTGCACATCAATCAGGGCCCTTCCAGTTGCTAGGAAAGGCCTTCCTAAGATGATTGACACCTCTTTATCTGCTTCAAAGTCTAAAATAACAAAGTTAGTAGGAAAAATAAATATTTCTACACGTACCAATACATCATCGATTTTTCCTTCTGAATGTGCTAATGACCAATCTGCTAATTGAAGTGTAATTGTAGTAGGTCTAACTTCACCTATCCCCAACTTTCTAAATATTGACATGGGCATCAAGTTAATGCTCACACCCAAATCGCATAGTTCCTTACCACAATACATTGCTCCAATGTTGCAAGGTATGGTAAAAAATTTAGGGTCCTTCACCATTGGGGTAGTTTATTTTAAAGATATCCACTATATTCTTTTACCAAGCCTACTGTCTTAAACTCTCCAAGTCTCCTTTTTTGGACAGGATATCCTTCATGAATTTGATGTAATTTTGCATCTTTTCAAGTGATTCTACCAATGGAATGATGATATGAAGTTGCTTGAGTACATCTAAGAATTTCTTGAACTAGACTTCTTGTTTCTACTTTTGAATCCTTTGAGGGTAGGGTGGTGGAGGATTTTTTACTAGAACTGGTTGATTCGTCTTTTGTGGCAACTCTGCATCTAACAAAATTATTAGTATATTAGAATTGATCAGTTCAAAAATTACCTTATCGGGTTGTGCGGATTTCATTTCTGGTGAAGCTAGAATTTCAACACTTGGTTGAACTTCCACTAAATCTTGAGCATCAGCTGGCTCCTCTTCAACTTCGATAGTGTTGGGCTCTAATGTCTTTCCACTCCGCAATGTAAATGCTTTAAAATTCTCTTTCCCTAGATTTCTTGGATTTTTCGTTTACTAGGCAAAGCACCTTGTAGACGGTTTCTAAGTTCAGTGGCAAGCTGACCCATTTGGTTTTCCAGGTTTTTCAATGTGGCGGCTTGGCTTTAGATTAAGGCATTATTTTTAGCAATATATGTCTTTAACAAGTTTTTTGAGCCATTAGAAGATTCAGCTTAAGGTTGCTTCTGAACTTACTAGGTAAAAATAAGTGGTTGGGTCGATCTAGGTTGGGCATAAGTATTACTAGGTCTAGCCCCTTAGTTATTCCAAGAGAAATTAGGGTGGTTTCACCAAGATGGGTTATATAAATTGGATTGCAGTCTTTGCCTTCCTCGGTTTTGGTTCTAGTTACCCATCTAATACACGGATTCGGGGTTTGATGGACATTCTTCAAACAAATGTCCTTCCCCATAATAAACACAGGCTACATTTTTGAATTGATTCGGTGGCTGAGTTGTAAAATTATTAAACATGTTAGTAGTAAAGTTCTTAGGCATTCAGGATATTGAGGATACCTGAGATGCAAGTGAAGTGAGAGTGTCCACTTCATGTACTCCAGCAACTCATCTTCCTAACGTTGCTCGATTGGTTGGCCATTGGTAGTTGTTGTTAGAAATCTTCTCAATGATTTCATAAGCCTCGTTATAAGACTTAGAAAGGAGAGCACCATTAGCAGAAGTGTCTATTACCATCCTCGTGTGAGCATTGAAACTATTATAAAACGTCTGTAATTGGATGCAGTAAAAGATTCTATGATGAGGGCATCTTCATAATAGTTCTTTAAACCTAGCCCACGCCTCATACAAGGACTCATCATCCAACTGTTGGAAGGTAGTAATCTCGTTCTTCAACTTAGCATTCTTACTAGGTAGGAAGTACTTCACAAGAAATCTTTCTGCTAACTCTTGCCATGTGGTAATGGAATTTGGTGGCATTGAGTTCAACCAGGCTCGAGCTTTGTCCCTCAGTGAATATGGGAAAAAATTTAATTGCAGTGCATCTTCAGGTACTCTGGCTATTTTGAAAGAATCGCTCACCTCCTTAAACAGTCTTAAGTAAAGGTGAGGATCTTTGGTAGGCAGTCCACTAAATTGGCCCACTGTCTGAAGCATTTGGAACATAAATGGCTTCAGCTCAAATTGTTTTGCCTCAATTTCAGGTCTCCTAATACCCTAATTAAGATCATGAAACACTGGAACGACATACTGTCTTAGATTTCTATCCTTATCATCAGAAATAAGGATAGGATTTTGAGCAGGGTTTGCTCTGTTTCCTTGATTCAGATATTCGAAGTTTATCTCTTCGATCCTCCTTTTAGCTGCTTGTCTTCTTCATTGTCAAAAAGTTCTTCCAATCTCAGGATCTACGGGGAGCAAATCGATAATTCAATCAATACTCATAAACACCTGAAACAATTACAGAAGAAAAAAATTAACTAAGTTAAAATTGAACAGAAAAATAAACCAAAATGCAAAATTAACAATTTCACAAATAATGACTCTTAAAATAGTCCCCGGCAACGATGCCAAAAACTTGGAACAATGGAAATATGCAGTGTACACAATCGCAACAAGTAATAAAGTGACAAGTACATGTCGAGTTATCGTACCCATAGGGACAATGAAAGAAAAATATTTATGAAATCAAAATCAAACACTTTGGTGGTTAAAAATATTTTGATTTTGAAGGAAAAAAGGGTTTAATAAAACTAGATTTCAACAAAGAAAATTAAAAGGTAAAAATTCCAAAGCATAATTTCTAAAACGTAAGTTTAATCAAGATGACATAATTGTGTTAAATCAATTACATTTAATAACTTAATATTACTAAAATAATGTTCATGTTGTTACAAATAAATTCATAGCAACTTGGTAATTTGTTAACTATAGCACATACAAACTTACTAAATTAACTAATCTCTTGAACATATTACTATGCCAATTCAAACAATTAATCAATTTAAATAAGCAAGTGAAAGATTAAGTGAGGTAACAATATATTCCTACATTGAAACAATTTAATCACAATAATCTTTCAAGTTATGCAACCGCTTAATACCATCACCAATTTAACCTCACTACCTTAGAAGATTAGACATGCACTAATTAAGTATTGTGTCAATTAATTACAATTTCAACACGAGTAATAATTAATTCATTAGTTACATTACAATTATAATACAATTATAACATAATCATAGTTTTACTTAATCAAACAATTTACCAAGACCTATAACAACACAAATATGATTTTAATAACTTAAGTAGACGAAATGCAATCAACCTAATACAAATTAAATTTAAGTCCTGTTAATTAAATTTAGAATAACAACATAACAAATATTCATAGTCATGTTAATAACAACAATAATAAAAGTTAAAGGATAGGAAACTAGAATCAAAACCGATGTTTCTCCAAAGCCTGACTAGTTTGCTCCGCTCCTCCTTCTCCGATCGTTCTGTTGAACCGAGGCTTCTACAAGCACTTGAATACTGCTACCCAAGGTGGTTGAAGGGCACTTTTCCAAGAGGGAAATAGACAATGGAAATAGAAGGGAAAATTAGGAAACAAAGGGAGGTTTGGAAGAAAGAAAGTGAGTGAAAGGGAAAGAGATGTGTGAGATGAGAGGCCATGTGATCCCTGCAGTGTAAATTTTTCTATCTTTTTCCATGAAGTTCTAAATTTTTCTGATTTAGTCCTGAATCATTTCTAAAATGTTTCCAAGGCCTCGAGGGCTCAAATCAGGGACGATATGTATATGTTTAAATGGACTAAGATATGATTGATGAAATGTTTAGAAATGAATGTTTTATGTTATGGTTTTTTGGTAATGCTTAGTAATCCTATTCCGGCGACAAATACGAGTTAAGGGGTATTACATTGTGTCTTTCCTACTCAAATATTAGCTACAACATTTGTTTTTCTAGGATACTAATCAATTACGCAATCATAGTTCTCAACAACTCAATCCAATGGCATTGCCTCAATTTCAACTCCTTTTTGGATAGAAGATATTTGAGACTTTTGTGATCCATGTAAATATGACACTTTTCTCCGTATAGATAGTATCTCCAGATTTTTAGAGCAAACACAATGGCAGCCAATTCTAAATCATGAATTAGATAGTGGCATTCATACATTTTTAGTTGACGGGACACATAAGCAATTACCTTACCATCCTGCATTAGCACACAACCCAAACTATTCAACAAGGCATCACTATATACCATGAATTCTTTCATTGACTCAGGCAAAGTCAAGATTGGTGTTTCGGTCAACATTACTTTCAACCTTTCAAAACTTTCCTGACATTGGTCATCCCATACGAACGATACATTTTTACGCAAAAGCTTCATCATCGATAAGGCTATTTTAGAAAACCCATTTACAAATCTTCAGATAACCAAAATTCGTACATACTGAGCTTCCCGTAGAATTGCTTTTCTCGCAATACTTGTAATACTATTCTAAGATGCTTATCCTGCCCAGCTTCCGACCTTGAATAGATCAAGATATCATCAATGAATACCACCACAAACTAATCCAAATAGAGATAGAATATGTGGTTCATCAATGTCGCATTAGCATTTTTTAGTCCAAATGGCATCACTAGAAACTCGTAGTGACCGTACCGTGTTTGAAACATTGTTTTTGGTGCATTAGTATCTTTCACCTTCAATTGGTAATATCCTGATCTCAAGGTAATCGTGGAAAAGACTGAGGCACCTTTCAACTGATCATACAAATCATCGATACACAGAAGGGGATATCAGTTTTTGATTGTTAGCTTATTCAACTTTCGATAATCAATGCATAGTCACATCGACCCATCTTTCTTCTTGACAAACAACACCGAGACTCCCCAGGGTGATATACTAGGACGTATAAGGCCATGTTCTTGTAAATCTTGCAACTGAACTTTCAACTCTTTCAACTCTGTTGACGATATTCTATACGGGGTAATTGATATAGGAGCAATACCAAAAAAAACTTCAATTACGAATTCAACTTATTGAATAGGAGGTAACCCCGACAGTTTCTCAAGAAGCACATCTAGAAACTCGCATACCGTCCAAATATTACTTATCTGACTTTTACTCAAGTCTGAGTTAAAAATATAGGCTAGAAATGCTTCACATTCTTTCTTCATGAATTTATTAGCTCGGATTGATGAAATGATTCGACTTGAGCTACTTGTTCTGATCTCACTCACATCTATTGTCACGCCTTCTGGACTCTGAATAGAAAACTTCTTCTTACGACAGTCTAGAATTACATCATGCTCAGTTAACCAATCCATTTTCAAAATCACATCAAAGTCACCAAACAACATGATTAGCATATCAACAGGAAATTATATGTTCTGGATCTTTAACAGACACCATTTATAAACTTGATCAACAAGTACAGTTTGCCCTAACAGACTTGATACGACCACAACAACATTCGACATTTTTGACTTCAAACTACCTAATTTAATAAAACCAAAATTCACATAGGAACGAGAAGAACCAAGATCAATCAAGACATATACAAGTACTGAATATAAAAGTAAAATACATGCTACAACATTTGTAACATCACCTTCCTCTCGAGTGCGAACTACTATGCTAGTGTTGGAGCTCTGGCCTTAGGTCTCTGTACTGTAGAATCAGTTCCTTTTCTCGAACCACCCCTCGATACTAAACCACCACCTGGATTTCCCCGCCCCTAATAGGAGTGGACTTCTAGGTAGAAACAAGTGAATCGACGTGATTCCTCGAGCCAGAACTTAGATTAGAAATTTATGTATAACAATTTGAAAATCATTTATGTGAATTGGTATGTTTGGAAGTTATTTGGGAGTAATTTGGAGTATTTTGGGGTTACTAAATAGGTGACGTTGCAACCTCAACTTTGCAACGTAATGACATTCGTTTGCAATGCCATGACCTCACCTTTATCACATCACAAATTTTCCCAAATAGCAAGTGACATCATAAAATCAAATGTTCCATGTCGTGACCTGGTGCGCTATCCCAACATTTTACACAACTTTTCCCCACTACATTGTTTTGATCTGTTTTGGCTTCCGAGGGCTTTTTTTTTACCCAAACACCTCCAAGTACCAATAAAAAATTTTTGAATCATTTTAAGATGATTTTAAAGCCTTACAAATGATTTTTAATTTATATTTTTTAGTTTTATTTAAATTGTTTCAAAGTTGAACTATAATGAATTTCCTTAAATTTCTAAAACTGAAAAACCCCGTTCTAATCTGATAAATTTTGTACCATTGTTTTATGAAGAGAAAATGTCTTTGAATATTCTTTTCTTTCAAAATTAGTAGAAATGGATTGAACCATCTTGATATCTCTCTTAGAGACAAAGTACTTTCACTTATTGTATGACAGAAAAGAAAATATGTTAGGTTCATCCATGAATAATCCAAAAATCACCTTATTTCCTTTCGAAGCATTCTCTCAAACCCAAACTCTAGATTTCTAACTTGGATATGCACCCATATGTTATTAATCATTTGAATCAGTTTCTAACCATGTTTCAATCTTTCCTAAATGTCTCGATTTTGATTTACATTGTATTAATATGTTGTGGAATGCATGTTTTTATAAAAGAAAATTTTTGTACAAGGTAAGAAAGTATTCCAATAGCATCTCCCATTCATACTTTACGGTGAGACAAGTGAGGGTTTTACCAAATCAAAATTTTAGTATTCACATTCATCTCTTAATATCAATCCATGGGTAGGGAATATTACACCATTTCCCTTTTTTTGGTAAAATATAAACTTTATAATTTAGTCCTTATACTTATTCTAACTTATTCTTACATATTCTAACTTATTCTTACACCAATTAATCATTAATGACTCACATTTATCAATTTTCTCAAATTGCACTTTAGTTATCAAACTTTTCAAACTTTGTGATTTGGCTCTTTTTTCTATATTCTTATTTATAAACTTCTTTTCATCAATTTCCATCAAAAATATCAAATTAATTTCTATAACCCACATGTCTTACACCCTTTAACTGATCAAACAAATCATTAATTATGGGCAATGGATACTTGTTCTTCACAAACCCTTTGTTCAACAAATGATAATCAATACACAATCTTAATGATCCATTTTTCTTCTTTGCAAACAAAACAAGTGCACCCTAAGGTAATGCACTAAGACATATAAAACCCTTATTACGTAACTCTTACAACTATATTTCCAACTCCTTTAATTTGGTGGGTTCCATTCAGTAGGTTATTAATACGGTGCCATGCATCACCCTAATAGGAAATTCAACTTCTCTTTCAGGTGGCAAACCCGTCAATTCTTTTAGGAATACATCCACGTATAAAAAATATAAGCTAACAAAACTTCACACCATCTTTACATCATCTTATGTGCTTCCATTACAGATATCACATTTGGTAAAGCATTAAACTTCTTACCGAATACCAATACTTTATCTCATCGGGAAGTTATCAAAGTAATCTTCTTTTTATTACAATCCATTGTAGCTCCATGTTGATAACCAATCCATCCCAAGTATAACATCAAATTCATGGAATGGTAATGCAATAATATTTGTTGAGAATTCATAGCCTTGAATTTTTATGGGACACTATTTATACACTTTATTCATTTTTACACTATGTCCAAATGAGTTGGTTACTACAATATCATTATCGATAAATTCTACTAGCAATTTTCTATTTCACTTATACAATACAAATGCATGAATGAGTGGAACCTAAATCTATCAATGCACATACAGTAGAATAAGATAAATAGAAAGTACCAGTAATCACGTTAGGTACATCTCCTTCTTTACATATTCTGATGCCCTAAGCCTATACTACTTCTTTAGACTCCGGTCTACTCACAGTTTCTCTTACTAACCCCACTAGTAGTACTAGGTTTTCTACAACTTTGTTGAGTCGAGGTAGTTCTCACAAGTTTCTTTATCCTATTTTGTACAGCTATTTGACAATCCCATATCATATGTTCTTTTGACCCACACTTGAAACAAGCTCCATAAATCATCCAACATTCATCCATATGAAACTTCCCATAGTGTTTGCAAGGTGGAATAGGTCTTGTTCTTGTAACCTAGTATTAAAAACTGAGGTAGCTTGTTGGGTATGACTTCCTTGTCCTTTCTGTCTTTGTATTTGAGTAGGAGATGAATATTTATATCCTAGGAATTCTTTGGCTTTCTTTGCTAAAGGTGGTGGCATAGAACTAGCTACCATTCTTTTGCCTAAACTCTTCTCCTTCTTCCTATTCATCCCTTGTCTATTCTCTGGGCTTTCTTATTTAGTGCAAAATAATATTTTAACCTTTTACACATTTCCACTTCGGTTGCCACCATCTTTCTAGCATATTTTCTCAATCTAACAAATTCGTTTTCATATCAACTACCATCATATTGTTTTGCTTCAAACTAATGAACTCCACCCTTTTCTTTTCAAGATAAAGCTGACCAATATATTTCTTTCTAATTTTTTTCAAAAATAAGTTCCAATTGATCCTTTCTGTCAGATTCACACTTCTTCAGTAGCCTACCATTGATAGGTTTTTTTCTTTCAATAAGGAAGTAAAACACATTAAGTTATATGTGTTTATATACTGTAACTCCTTAAACACTTATTAACTAATTTCCAATTAATATTTAGTAATATTATGGTCATCTTCTTTTCTTCCTTTATACTCTTTTACCTCGTGCTTTCTAATCTTCTCTAAGGGAGATAAGTGAATTGGGAAAAAAGGATAAGGTTCAAGTGTAGGTACAAGTGGTTGTACAATAGGAGTAGGTAGTTGATCTAGTGAAGGAACTTGAGGAGCAACAACCCTCATGAACTTCTAAACAAACTGGTTCAAGGTTTGAAAGAAAGCCTTTTGAGCAAGCGTTTCTTCTGAGTAGGTACTTCTTCTTGGCAAGGTACATTATCTCCTCAATTCATATTAGAAGCTCAACTTTCTATTTCTTCATCAACCACTTGATTTGAATCGGTTGACATTCTCAATCTATAATCCAAATTTAAATTTTATCTATATCAAAATCACATCTCATCTTATCAATAACCTGTGTGGCATGTACTTTCTAACTCATTTTTTATCCTAAAGTTGAAACACCCTAAGCTTTGATACCAAGACAAATGTAATACCCTTTACCCAAGTTTTTTTTCCTGATAACTTGAGCAACAAAAGCTATATTTGAGCTTTGAGTCACGACAATTCTAACTTCACTTCATACACTTCATTTCAACTTATATAAGCTTCTTTGAGGTACTACAAATCATTTTCAGACATCCTTATGATTTGGTTATGATTGGAGGTCAAAACGAATGAATGCAATATGAGAAACTCAAGCGACTTGCGAAGAAGTACAAGAAAGGTCCTTGTCATAATAAGGGTAATTAGTGACCTATTTGTTATGACCATAGGAAAAGCTTTTTTGCGACAGGGAGAAAAGCTTTGTCATGACAATGACCTCATTGTTGACAGAAAAGAAACATGCCCATTGTTGTTGCGAAAAAATAATAATACATTATAATATATTATTAACAAGGAAAATATAGTGAGTTCCACGAAAACTTACCTTTCAAAATGACAAAATAAGAGAAGGCTCCTCCAAGGCCTTCGCTCTACTATCTTCTTCTTACCCTTGTTAGGATCCTCTCTAGCAAGCTTCTTTTTTTCAAAAAGCACACCTTCTCTCTCTAGCATGGTGTTCTCTCACTAGAACTCAAACCTTAAATGAATGGGTAATTGAGATGATGATGAGAGATTGCGCAATATAGTTTTTAAGAAGAATCTTGCAAAAAAAAAAAGAGAAAACGGTGGAGATTAAAAGAAAGGGGATGGAAGACGAAAAGGAAAAGAAAAATGGAGTTCTTATCCTCTACAAGAAGTGATCGGCTAGTTCATGAATAAAAATAGGGTTCTTTCATCTTTGTATCATTTAAAATAGTAAAAGGTTTCTATAACATGTGGCCAAATTTTATTTTAGATGCCAAAATTGATATTTAAAAACTCTAAAAATTCATCTCATCACCACACTATATAATGCAAAAAAAAAATTTAAATGATAAATGTGTCTCAAATGAAGAAAATACCCTCAATGGAAAAATTATTATTTTGCCTCTCAACTCAAAATTTTACTCGATTGAGTCCAAAATTCTAAAAATAATTTAGAAAAAAAACAAATGACATTCCAAAAGTCCAAATAATATAATTCTAAATAAAATCAGATTTCATATTAGATTTATGGACAAAATTCTCGAAAAATTTGCAGACAAAAAACTAAAAATTTTGAGGTGCTACAGGTTCTTAACATAGTTGTTCTTGGTAGAGGTTGTTTCAAACAATATTGGTCTTGTCACACCTTGTATTTTATTTATTATTTTGCTCTAGTTTATGTCATAAGGAATAAATTAGCTTAGTGGTTAAATGTGTTAATTATTTTTAAATGGTCCCATGTTCAAGCCCCAACATTCCTATATTTTTGTTTTAATTTTTTTACTATTCTAGAAGGTCAAACCCCCTATTGCCATCCCTTTTAACTTGCCATGTAGGGAAGATTTCTTTCCCATTGTGTTGAGTTAACATGCCTTTCGTAACCCCCTTTTCACTCCTTTATTCCCTCATGATCCATTTTTCACACCCCTTGTCCTCAAACCTACCATTTTTCCCCATAGACTACCTTAGTTGATAATTGCACCTAGACACCCTCTCCATTTCAGTTTTTTCTCCTTTTTGGTCTCCTTATCTCCTTTAGCCGTCCCTCCTCCTTACTCTTCTTATTTTCTTCTATTTTATTTTGTTTCACCACCCTTTCTTCTTTTTTCTCCTCCACTCCTCCACCACTAAAGGCTACCGAAACTTTACATGACCAACATTGGACAACAGCCTCTCCTCCTCCGTCGTCACGTCGCCACACCACTGCCGCTATCTACCACCACCAAAACTTTTGATTTCTCTTATTTTTCCCCTCTTTTCGTAATCAGTTTCTTTAACATCTCAAATTTGATTTTTAATTCATTAAAGGGTTATTCTCAACCATTTTTTCTAACTTTTTATTTTACATCATAATGTCAGATCCTCCTCTCTAATTAGCTTATCAGGAATAGTCGTTGACCCCTCTTTCCTTCATTGCTACGTAAGTATGGAAGAACCTTCATTCACGATATTCTCTCGTGCTTTTATTTTCAATTGGGATGATACTAACAATTCGTTTTATCGTGATTTCAAGAAGTGCTATTCAAAGTTCCAAGTTCATACCCCCACTTGTAGAAGAGTGTGATTAGACGAACGATTGCATAAGTTTATCAATGAATTGATTAATTGAAGGTTATTTATTTATTAAACCGTACTAACACATGTGTATGGTCTTAACCATAGAGACTTGAGAATCGAACTCTCCTGTGTGAAGTGGGAATTGGGATCTTTGCAATTGATTTTGCAAGGTGTGGGGACCTATTTGATTTCAATAAATACTATTATAAATAATCAATATAAAATGCTTATATTTGAGAAATATTTAATTGATGTTTAAATAAGTTTCTGAATTGTGATATTGGGCGAATACTTTAATGGAGGAAGTATCTGGCAGTAAATTTGCACTATCTGGTGGCTTGTCCACCATATTCTGTATTTGGCAGTGAATTTACATTATCTAGTGGCTAGACCACAATATTCTATTTTTGGCAGTTCGACTCCACTATCTGGTGGCTTGACCACAATTTTGGTGTGTTATTGGAGGGACGAGTTTTAGGGAACTCATTATGGTGTGTATCAGAGACGGGTAGTATCCGTTTTCTGGAAATCTGCATTGATTTTTAAAAAAGTGTTGCATTGACATTGTCTCTATACATTCTGATAATTGTGATTTTGTGACTGAATATTTAGTATGTTTATGATCTATTTAAATTGTTGTTGTTATGTGTTAAATTATGTTATTTATGATTTGTAACCTACACTGGGCTTCTTAAGCTCACCCCTTTAAATTATGATTTTTTAGATAATAATCGAGGTTAGGATGGGCTCGGCTATGGAGGTGCTCTTCGTTACTTTTCAGAAAACTATATTTATTGGTATTCAATATTTTGGTATATGTTTATTTACTTTGGACTTTGGTTTTGGACTTGGACTTTCTCTTAGACTTTGGATTTATTCTGGTTTTTGGATGGTTTCGCATGATGTACATTTTTAAACTAGTATTTAAGAGGTTTTATGAAATGATAATTAAACGATGGATTTTTCACAATAAGGTTAATTCAATACAATCATAGTGTTTTCAAACTCAACACTTTGTTTTCAAAACTCAGCACTACTTGTTTCTAAAACTTACAAGTTATATTAAATCTATATAAATTGCTTGTTGCGATGTTTTAACGAAAAACAACGTTTTCTGAAAATTATCAATACTTGAGTTTTTCAAAAGATATATGATTTTTGACAAATTCTTTCAAAATGAAATTTATTGAAGATATTTGACTTTTCTTAAAGCAAATCAAGATGGCTAATGTGAATTTTGAGATTCGACCATAATGTTTAGGTCGGGTTTGAGGGGTTACATTTATTGGTATCGGAGCCACTTGTCGCGCCTCTTGAGCGATGGTGGGGCAAACCTAAGCGAGGACGCTAAGTCCCTAAGGGGGTGAATGTAAAACCCTAGGCGAATTCCACATCGGCAAAGCTTGGGAGAGACCTGGCTTATATAAAAGGGTAGCAACACTTAAGTGGTAAGAGGCCTTTTGGAGGGTGCTGGTGCTCCCAAGAACAAAGCCGTGAGGGTTATGTACACCCAAAGCAGAAAATATCACTTTAGATTGTGAAAACTATAGATATTGATACTATAGTGACAAAACTCTAGAACTAAAACATTCTAAATTGATAATAAAGGCTCATTTCTAATTGACAAATAAAACTGCATAGAACTTAAGAATCCAATAAACAAAGATGAGTACTCAAGGTGTTTGTACTAGGGGTATAAGAGCTCTCGGAGAGTAGGGTCTAGAAACCCAAATTGATTCATCTGTGTCACAAGTGCGCACACCTGAGCCCGTTACTCAACCCGAGCCAATGACTGATCAGGTTGAGAATAAGTATACTATAGAACAGGATCATCAAGAGCCTGCTAATAATGCTATGTCATCGGCCATGCTTAGGGTACTATAGGGTGTTGTTGGGGCTCAAAGTGGATATGAAAACCATGGGACTATTACGGAGAGGCTTCGAACTAACAGAGTTGAGTTGTTCAGGGGCGTTGTTGGGATTACCCTCACTATGGTAGAATATTGGCTTGAGGCTACAAAAAGGATTCTTGGTGACATGGAATGAACCCTGGAACAGATATTGGGGTATAATTTTGTTGCTTAGGGATGAGGCTTACCGCTGGTGGCAAGACATTGCAAGGGGTACCCAAGCTGAAAGACTGACTTGTGAGTATTTTCTAGAGGCTTTCCAGAATAAGTATATGGGTAATCATTATGTCGAGGCTCATAGATTCGAGTTCATTGAGCTCAAACAGAAGGATAGATCTATGGTCGAGTGTGAGGCTAAATTTCTGTGGCTACCTCCGAGAGGTCGTGGTTCGAATAAAGGTGGTAATGTTAGGCAGAGACAGAGAACTCAGGGTCTGGGTACTAACCGAGCTGACACTAGACAGTCTGCACTGGTCTAAGTAGCTAGACGCAGGGAGGACCGTGACTCGTCGAAGTCATAGTAGGTACTTTTAATGTTAATTTTGTATCGTATTTTGCTCTGATTGACATTGGATCAACCCATTCATATGTTTCATGCTTATTCGCTACTAAACTGGGAGCTAAAGTAGAAGATACTGTTAGTAATGTGACTGTACTTAGTCCCTTAGGACAATCTGTTTTTGTTAATAAAGTGTATAAGTTGTACCCATTAGAGATTCAAGGAGAGGTATTTTTGGCAGACTTAATGGAATTACCCTTTGGTGAATTCGACCTCTTTTTTAGAGTGGATTGGCTAGTTGAACACCGAGTTAGTTTGGGTGGTGCTATAAAGAGGGTTACATTGAAGACTCTAGATGGGAAAGAAATAGTGATGGTTGGGGAGCGTAGAGATTACTTATCCCACGTGATCTCCGCTCTAATGGCTAAAAAGTTGGTACACAAGGGATGCGAGGCATGTCTGGCTTATATTCTAAATATGAGTGCTAATGGGCCATCTGTTAAGAACATTCGTACTGTGAGGGACTATCTTGATGTCTTTCTAAAGGAGTTACCTGGATTACTTCTGGAGTGTGAGGTAGAATTTGGCATTGATTTGTTGCTAGGAACAACTCCAGTGTCAACTTTTCCTTATCGTATGACACCTAAAGAGCTAGTGCAACTGAAGGCACAATTACAAAAGCTTCTGGATCATGGATTTATTAAATCGAGTCTGTCACCATGGGGAGCCCCAGTTCTGTTTGTTAAGAAGAATGATGGGTCCATGAGGTTATGTATCGATTATCAGCAATTGAACAAGTTGGACATTAAGAACAGATATCGTTTACCGCGGATTGATGATTTATTTGATCAGTTGAGGGGTGCTAAGGTGTTCTCTAAGATTGACTTAAGGTCTTGATGCGAACTGGCTCAGTGATGTGAGTCGAGTCGTTGATGTGCCCAATCATAAAATAGAGAAGTATCGCTCGATTTTGAAATATGGTTTGAAAGTTGGCTAAATATGGAGTAAGGTTCCAAAAATAGGTTCAAGAGAGTTAAGATTGAAAATGATATAGGTTTTGGTAAACAAGAAAATAATAAGAGTTGAACGGTGTGGAGGAAATAGATCAAAATGGACTTAAGGTCAAGAATGAACCAACACTATATGCGAGTGTTAATCTGAGTCTTATAGGACGCTTAAGATGAATGATAAGGTAGGAAAGACCTTGACCCACTATCTATTAAGAGATAGGAACCAAAGGTATCGGGGTTGAATGCCACACTCGGGATTGAGTGATAAGCTCAAAGAAACAAGACAGATGCCACTAGCAAACTAGATAAGTCGGCTTGAGTGTAAAAAGAAATAAGAGAGTTGATAAACTCACAAAATATTATAAACATTAATCAAAGGTTCAAAAGCCCTTACAAAGTGCAAATGAACACATATTTATAGTCTAAGCCTAAAGTAGCCGAATGGGCAAATAAAGATGCTGAATAGTTAGCAAAATTAAAACAAAAGGAGCTGGAAAATTCCATGAAGCCTCCTTAAACATCCTTGGGAAGTTTCATGCATGAAAACTCAAACGGATAACTTCTAGATGAAGTCCATTCAGCTGGACATTAATTGGAATGTTGGTGAGTTGAATGGGATGTCTTGGTTCGGCCAAAGAGATTAAATGCTTCTTAATTGAGCTGCTTGGTTGAGCTCAATGGACTTGAGTTTAATGAGCAGCATAAAGCATTGCAGTGGTCCTTCTAGTGTGAAAGGATGAATATGAATGACTCCCTAGTGTGAATACTCAAAACCGATCAGCCATCCAATGTGAAAAGCATCTCCAGCAATGTGAACATCTTAAGTTGCTGCCCTGAAAAGCTGGACGGTCAGCTTGATGAGAGAAATCATCAATTCCTTTGGCTGAATAGATGCTTAGGAGACCTCAATCATCAATTTGTTTAAGGTCCTAATTCAGCTAATTTAGGGAGATGAATACTTAGGCTGTAAGGTTCATTGTTGAACAACCAATTAATTTAAATGCAGCTTTTAAATCCTCTCTTGAGCAGCCAAATGAGCAGCAGCAGATTCAATGGAATTGTGGCGTATGAACAGCCAGATTGTTGTGAACACTTGATCTCCAATAGCCTCCAGGTGTGAATGGATGAAAATGAATAGCTCTCAAGGTGTGAAAACATTTTATGAGCTGATTGGAATGGTGTGAACAGCTCCTTGTCCATTGCTCTTCACGAACAGTCCTTTGGAGAAGAGAAACAACTGCAAAGCTTTAATTTAGCTTAATGCTCCAAATCCAAACACATGCACCCTTTTAATGCCGTCCATGCATTAGCCAAATGCATGCTTCCTTCTTTACTACCTTCCTTTGCCATGAAGCTAGCTTATTCAACTGAAAAAAAAACAATTAAATTTGGTCAACACCTATTAAAATCAGTAGCTGAAACAAATTAAATCCTGCACATTAATTCGGCTAGAACATATTAAAATTATGTTATAGCTTATGGCACATTAAACACTTGCAATAATTAAAACCTATTAATTAAGATGACCTGACTTTAGACATATTACAAACATGCATTGACATAGAACATATTTAACACACTTAATTAAAATGTCCAGATTTTAAACTACTTAAATACTAACAATTATTTTGAGCTGAATTAACTAATTAAACTATTTTATTTAATTTAGTCTAGCAACTAATAAATGCATAAATTAAACCAAGCTGAGTTTGAGCTTATTCGAGCTCATGGAGCTGGAAATGAGCAAAACGGAGCTCAACGAGATGGAATTGAACTAATTCAGCTCGCATGGGTTTGCAAGCAATGCTTAGGGAGCTAGTCCAAAAGTGTGCCAGGGGCGTGGTCGCATCATCCCCTCCTTTTTTAAAGCGACTTGTCCCAAAATTGGGCCATTTGCTCGAGAAAAATTGTTCAAGATCACGAAGCCTTTTATTCACGAACCTGGAAACGACATTTCCCAAAATGTTAGAATCACAAAGGGTTTGTAAAGAAAGAAAAATATTTATACTCCCTCCCTCTTTAGATGAGAGCCATTTCGATTTGTCACCTACAGAAAACTGAAACAAATTAGTGACATTGTAAGTTGTGGGTATAAAATAACTCGTTGGCATCTTACTCAAAAATGAATCGCATGAGCCAATGTCAAAATAAAGATGATGAGTTGGTTTTACCCATTTATAATGAAACAAAAGCTTTACCGATGGTAACAAACCAGACTCACAAAGCATTCGGCAATTAAGCTCTTGGGAAAGGAAATTTCTTCGTTCAAATCCCTTGAACAGCAACATAAATTAATAATCTCTAGGGACAGAAACATAAATTAATAATCTCTAGGGTCAAAAACAAAGCTTTCTTTTACCATTTCAAGGTGACATGGGGATTGCATAGCTGGTAACAAAGATGGCATTGGAAGTGATCAAAAACAAAATATTTTTATAAGTGTATTTATTCTGGTAATGCCTCGTACCCTATTCCAGTGTAGAATACGAGTAAGGGGTGTTACAATGTGATATCACCAGATTCAGCCCTAATGTTTAGGTCGAGTTTGGGGTGTTACGTTGAGTAACTTCAAATTCACCTTTGTCGCTAAACCACCGCAGCTTATAAGGTTGGGGATGCTTGGTAATGGGTAAGCCAAGTTTCTCCACCATCCTAGTATTAGCCACGTTTGAGCTACTCTCACCATCAATAACGATGCAACAAACTTTACCACGAACACGGCAACGATTATGAAATAGATTTTCATGTTGCGGTTCGTTCTCCAAATTTTGAAGGATTAAACTCCTTTTGATGTTGAAGGCTTCGTCAACGACAGCATATGGTAAATCTTCTTTTTCTTTGAAAGCTTGTGGCAATTCAAACTTAGAAAATTCTTGAAACATGGTTCAACAAAAAGTTAGAAAACAAAAAAAAAAAAAAATTAGAAAGAAAAATAATCCTCACCACAAAAATCTCACAAGTTCCCTCGCAAAGAAAATAATAGATGGCACATAACTCGTGTTTCACTCTTATTTTGGCTTTTATCTTGATGTATTTTCACTCGTACCTTTTACCTCTTGGTTCGCCTCTCAAACTTTGTAACTAACTCGTTTAGACTTATCAGCAGGCCTAGAGGGTCGGCTTCAAATGCGTTTTCCAAAGGTAGACATTGTTTCGGTGAAAGGTAGGTTGGAAAGAAGAAAAATTGTATTCAAGTGTGGCGAATTGGTCTTGGTCTTAGTTGAAGGGAATTTTTTTGCTTATCAGACACACACAAAATGCATCTTTCAACACTTTCCTTTTTTTTCAATAAATTCAAATTTTTTTTTAATTTCGTAACTTTTTTTCAATACAAATACATTCAACACTTGTACAATCACGCCAAAAAAAATTTCAATTTTTTTCAATTTTTTTTGAATTTTTTTAAACACTTACTCCAGTAACTTCACGAACGTTCGTACTTCTCGATTTTAGCTAGCTCTAATACTAAATGATGCAAACCAGCTCGATGATGTGAGTCGAGACGTTGATGTGCCCCATCGTAAAATAGAGAAGTATAGCTTGATTTTGAAATGTGGTTTGAAAGTTGGTTAAATATAGAGTAAGGTTGCAAAAATAGGTTCAAGAGAGTTAAGTTTGAAAATGATATAGGTTTCGGCAAACAAGAAAATAATAAGAGTTGAACAGTGTGGAGGAAATAGATCAAAATGGACTTAAGGTAAAGAATGAACCAACACAATATGCGAGTGTTGACCCGAGTCTTATAGGACTCTTAAGGTGAATGGTAAGGTACGAAAGACCTTGACCCACTATCTATTAAGAGATAGGAACCAAAGGTATAGGGGTTGAACGCCACACTCGAGATTGAGTGATAAGTTCAAAGAAACAAGACAGACGCTACTAGCAAGCTAGATAAGTCAGCTTGAGTCTAAAACGAAATAAGAGAGTTGAAAAACTCTCAAAATGTTATAAACATTAATCAAAGGTTCAAAAGTCCTTACAAAGTGCAAATGAACACATATTTATAGTCTAAGCCTAAAGTAGCCGAATGGGCAAATAAAGATGTTGAATAGTTAGCAAAATTAAAACAAAAGGAGCTGGAAAATTCCAAGAAGCCTCCTTGAACGTCCTTGGGAAGTTTCATGCATGAAAACTCAAATGGACAGCTTCTAGATGAAGTCCATTCAGCTGGACATTAATTGGAATGTTGGTGAGCTGAATGGGATGTCTTGGTTCGGCCAAAGAGATTAAATGCTTCTTAATTGCGCTGCTTGGTGGAGCTCAATGGACTTGAGTTTAATGAGAAGCATAAAGCATTGCAATGGTCCTTCTAGTGTGAAATGATGAATATGAATGGTTCCCTAGTGTGAATACTCAAAACCGATCAACCATCCAATGTGAAAAGCACCTCCAGTAATGTGAACATCTTAAGTTGTTGCCCTGAAAAGCTGGACGGTCAGCTTGAGGAGAGAACCAATTTGATTCTTATGCATTCTCTATTGCCGAGTATAGAGAACCAATTTGAAAAGGTAAGATCCACTTCTACTTTTGATCCTGGCATTGGATTAAGTGTTCAATTTCTAAATCATTATGAAAAGGTAATGCCAACTCAAGTTTTTGATCCCGACATTGGATTATGCATTCTAATTTTGAATAAGACTCCAAAAAGATCATTTGTGTTTATAAATTTTAGTGTCAGTAATTCCTTCCATTCTTATGTAGGTGACACTTTGGAATGGTTTCCTCCTAAAGAGGGAGGGCATGGAGATAACTCGTTTTCTTTTCAAACCATTTATGGTTCTTGGAGTTTTAGAAACAATACTATCCGGATCATGAACAAAAGAGCTAGTGATCTCGAAAAATTTTTCTCAAACAAGTGGCCCGATTTGAGGACAAATCGCTTTAAAAAGGGAGGGAATGATACGATCCCACCCGAGAACACCTTTGGATTAGCTTCCCAAGCGAGGCTTGTAGTCTTTTGCAAGCTGGCCTATCTCAAATTTAGCTCGTTGAGCTTAAATCAACTCGATTCTAGCTCTTTGAGCTCGATTCCATTTTTTTTTACTTTATTCGTTTTAGTTGCTAAAATAATTTCATGATTTAATTAAATTAGTTAATTTAGTTTTAGCTCATAAATATGTCTTAATTTGAACTTATTTAATTTTGTATTTTAGTTAAATGCATGGCTTAAATGTGTCTAAAGAAAAGACAAATTAAATTAGTTGCTGCTGAAATTAATTTGTTTCTTTAAATAGGCATTTTTAATGTGTCTTAGCTTTAGACATCTTAATTACATGTTTGAGTTCAGACCAATTAATTATGCTTAAGCTGCTATTTAATGTCCAGCCGAATTTAATTGATTTGTCAAGGCTGCCGAATTTAATATGCCTGTTAACCATTTTAATTTGTTTGAAACGTGAATTAAAGGCTGATTCAATGCATGCAGGTACATGGACAGCATTAAAGATAGGATGCTGACTTAGTTAGCATTTAAGGAAGCATGCGTGGATGGTAATTAAGGAGCTACCGAATTCTTCTTTCCATGCAAGGACGTTATTTAAGAAATTTGCTGCTGATTCCTATTTCCGATGAGCCCTTTTTCGTGGAGATCAATGGTCATTAAACTGTGATTAATTGAGCTGCTGTTTCTCTCTTTTCCAAATGCCTATTTTGGTCTCTACAATATCATCAAGGTGCCGCCCAATTGAGAGAGTGAATGAGCAGCATTTGAAAAGGACTTGCATTAAAGAGAGTGGGCTGCTGGTTGCTATTTTCGAAGCATCCCTTCGTGCATTGCAAGGGTGAAAATCCTCTTTCATAAATTCACATTGCATGGTCGGTGGAGTCTCCAAAACTGCTCATTAAACCTTCCAAGACTTTTTCAGCTACTCAAAGCAAATTTTAATGGCTCATCAAATTGTTGGCCGAACTTAGCTTGTCCCATTCAGCTCCCAATGTAGCTCATTACTTTCCAGCAGATTCCAAGGCCTTTAGAAGCTGGCTGTTGAAGTCCCCAATGCATAAGAAGCTACCTGGAATTTTCCTTTAACTTTTAGTTCACTAAGGCTAAACCGAATTGACCATTCATGTTCTCTAATGACTATTCGGCTAGATTAAAGCTTTGGCTATAAATAGTTGATTATTTTCATTGTAAAAGAAATTTTTGGCAACTTAATTGATGTCTTGTTATTTTTGTGAGAACTACTTCTCTCAAATTTCGTTATAAGACTTTGCTTGGTTGAATGGTCTTGGGTGTGTTCTAATGCAAGAAGGTAGAGTAATAGCTTATGCTTCGAGACAGCTGAAGCCACATGAGAAGAATTATCCGACGCATAACTTGGAATTAGCTGCTATTGTTTTTGCTTTAAAAATTTGGCTTCATTATTGGTATGGTGAGAAATGCCGAATCATTTGTGTCGACGACGCATCATTCAAATTTCACCCCTAGCTCAAAATAACAATAGAAATAGATAAACCGAGCTACGGGAATCTCAAAACTGCAAACATTAAAAACGGGGCTAAAATGCACTTACAATCAAACTTGAAAGTGGCCAAAACCCTAGCTATGGAGTCCTTCAAGTTTCAGCAACAAGCAAATATGATAACACCATTTTCTACATCTTTTTCCCATTTTATTTCTATTTATTTACTAAATGACCAAAATGCCCTTACTTAAAAAAATCCTATTTCTCTTATTTCTTGTCCATTTTTGTCCATCACTAACTAATGGTCTAATTACCACATAAGAACCCCTAATTTATAATTCCATAACAATTAAATACCTTTAACAAATAACACTCAACTTTTGCATTTTTTACAATTTAGTCCTTTTGACTAAATTGAGTGCCCAAACGTCAAAATTTTCGAACGAAATTTTCACGAAATATTCCCGTGAAATTGTAGACCATAAAAATTAGTAAAAATAAAATTTTCCTCTTCGAATTTGTGGTCTCGAAACCACTGTTCTGACTAAGCCCTAAATCGGGCTGTTACAATATTAATTAAGATGACTTGACTTTAGACATATTAAAAACATGCATTGACATAGAACATATTTAGACACTTAATTAAAATGTCCAAATTTTAAACCAATTAAATACGAACAATTATTTTGAGCTGAATTAACTAATTAAACAAATTTATTTAATTTTGTCCAGCAACTAATAAATGCATAAATTAAACCAAGCTGAGTTCGAGCTTATTCGAGCTCATGGAGCTGGAAATGAGCTAAACGGAACTTAAAGAGATGAATTGAATTAATTTAGCTCGCATGGGTTTGCAAGCAACGCTTAGGGAGTTGGTCCAAAAGTTTGCCCGGGGCGTTGTCGTATCAGGTCCAGATACTGTCAGTTGAAAGTGAAAGAGATGGACGTTCCTACGACCGCTTTTAGGATTTTGTATGGTCGCTACGTGTTCCTTGTGATGCCCTTTAGTCTCACGAACACTCTGGCAACCTTTATGGACCTAATGAATCAGGTTTTTCAGTCCTAACTTGATCAGTTTGTTGTGGTCTTCACGACGATATTTTGATCTACTCCAAGTCTGAACAAAAGCATGATGAACATTTGAGAATGGTTCTGTAGATTCTCTGAGAGAAACAGTTTTATGCCAAATTGAGTAAGTGTGAATTTTTGCTCCAGGAAGTGATGTTTTTGGGACACATGGTATCAGCTAAAGGTATCCGTGTTGACCCAAAGATAATCGAGGCAATCTTGGACTGGAAACAACCTAAGAATGTTAGTGAGGTTTGAAGTTTCTTAGGTTTGGCTGGTTACTATAGGAGGTTTGTGGAAAATTTGTCCTTAATTGCAGCCTCGATGACTAAGTTGTTGAGGAAAAGTGCCACTTTCAAGTGGACTGAAGAGCAACAAGAGAATTTGATAAGCTTTAGTCTATGTTGACTCAAGCGTCTGTTCTGATTCAGCCAGAGTCTGTGAAAGATTATGTGGTATACAATGATGTGTCTCATACCGATCTTAGATGTGTTTTAATGTAAGACGGTAAGGTTGTGGCCTACCCTTCGAGACAACTTAAGCCTCATGAGTGTAACTATCCAACCCATGATCTCGAACTTGCTGCAGCGTTTTTTCTCTCAAGATTTGAAGACACTAACTTTATGGTGAGAGGTGTATTATCTACACGAATCACAAGAGTCTTAAGTATCTCCTCACCTAAAAAGAGTTGAACTTGAGACAAAGGATATGGATTGAGATGTTCAAGGATTACGATTGTACCATTGAGTACTACCCGAGAAAGGTGAATGTTGTTGCTGATGCACTGAGTAGGAAATCAATGACTGATTTGAGGGTGATGTTCGCAAAGTTGAGCTTGACGAATGATAGAGGTTTACTTGTGGAGTTGCAAGTGAGGCCTACCTTAGTGGATGAAATCTGATCGAAACAATCTGCTGATGAGTCTCTTGCATCCCATTTTAGACAAGTTGAGGAAGGTAAGACTACCAACGTTAACCTTAATCTTGCTGGAGTTCCGTGCTTCTGTGGGAGATATTGTGTGCCCAATGATCGAGATTTAGGGCAATCTATACTTCGGGAAATGCATAGTAGCTCATACACTATGCATTCTAGAGGTAATAAGATGTACCAAGACTTGAGAGAATTGTATTGGTGGCCAAGGCTTAAGCATGATGTAACCGAGTATGTGAGTAAGTGTTTGACGTGCCAACAAGCTAAGGTTGAGCATCTATTTCCCTAAGGTTTGTTACAGCCTATTCAAATCTCTCGGTGGAAGTAGGAGCGTGTGACCATAGTTTTTGTTAGTTGGTTACCTTTGACGCACACTAAGAAAGATTTAGTTTGGGTTATAATGGATCGACTGACCAAGTCAACACATTTTCTACCTCTCTGTACCGATTACTTTCTGCATAAGTTGGTGAGATTGTATATTTTCGAGATTGTGAGACTTCATGGTGTACCGTTGTCCATCATTTTCGATCAGGACCCTCGATTTACATCTCGATTTTGGAAAATATTGCATGAGGCTTTGGGAACTCAATTGAACTTTAGTACAACTTTTCACCCATAGTCTGATGGGCAATCTGAGTGGGTTATACAGATTTTGGAGGACATGATGAAGGGTTGTGTGATTGATTTCAGTGGCAGTTAGGAGGAACACTTACTGTTAGCCAAGTTTCCATATAATAACAATTTCCAGTTGAGCATCCAGATTACTCCTTATGAAGCACTGTATGGTCGTAATTGTCGTACACCTTTGTGTTGGACCGAATTGGGAGAAAATAAAGTATTGGGGCCAGATTTGGTGTAAGTGATCGAGAATGTGGTAAAAGTGATTCAGGATCGGTTGAGAGCAACATCTGATCGACAGAAGTCTTATGTTGATTTAAGGCGAAGAGATATCGAGTTCAGTGTTCGGGATCACGTCATCCTTAAGATTTACCATAGAATAAAGTATTGAGGTTTGGGCGTAAGGGCAAGTTGAGCCTAAGGTTCATTGGACCATATAAAGTTCTTAAGAAGGTTGGACCAGTGGCTTACCGGTTAAAGTTACCCCCAAAACTAGACCGCATTCATAACATGTTCCATGCCTCTATGTTGAGGAGATATCGTTGTGATCCATCCCACATGATTCTGATCGATAAGGTCGATGTGAGACCCGATTTAACTTATGAAGAAGAGCAAGTATGGATTTTGGACTGTGAGGTGAAGAGATTGAGGAAAAAGAAGATTCCTCTCGTGAAAGTCTTATGGCGGAATCACAGTGTTAGCGAAGCCACTTAGGAACCCAAGGAATCGATGCTTCGCCTCTACCATCAGTTGTTTGGATCAGGTAAATTTTGAGGACGAAATTATTTTAAGGGGGATAGAGTTGTCACGCCCTGTATTTTATTTATTATTTTGCACTAGTTTATGTCACAAGGAATAAATTGGCTTAGTGGTTAAGTGTGTTAATTATTCTCAAATGGTCCCATGTTTAAGCCCCCACATTCTCATATTTTTGTTTTCATTTTTTATAATTCTAGAAGGTGAAACCCCTTATTGTTGTCCCTTTTTACTTGCCATGTAGGGAGGATTTATTTCCCATTTTGTTGAGTCAACATGTTTTTCATAACCCCCTTTTAACTCTTTTATTCCCTTATGATCCACTTTTCACTCCCCTTGTCCCCAACCCTACCATTTCTTCTTCATAGACTACCTTGGCAGGCAATTGCACCTAGACACCTCTCCATTTCAATTTTTTTCTCATTTTTGCTCTCCTCCTCTCCTTTAGCCACCCCTCCTCCTTTCTCCTTCTATTTTCTTCTATTTTATTTTATTTCACCACCCTTTTTTTCTTTTTCTCTTCCACTCCTCCACCATTAAAGGTCACCGAACCTTCACCTCACCCCCACTGGACCACCACCTCTCTTTCGCTATCATCGCGTCACCGTACTGCCGCCATCGTCGACCACCACCAAAATTTTTTATTTTTCTTATTTTGTTCCCCTCTTTCCATAATCAATTTCTTTAACATCTCAAATCTGATTTTTAATTCATTAAAGGGTTATTCTCAACCAATTTTTCTAACATTTTATTTTATATCATAGTGTTGAATCCTCCTCTCTAATCAACTTATCTGGAAAAGTTGTTGAGTCCTCTTTCCTCTGTTATTATGTAAGTATGGAAGAACCTCTGTTCCGGATATTCTTTCGTGCTTTTATTTTCAATTACGATGATACTAACAATTCATTTTATCGTGCTTTCGTGAAATGTTATTCAAAGTTTCGAATTCATACCCCCACTTGTAGAAGAGAGAGATTAGATGAACGATTGCATAAATTTATCACTGAATTGATTAATTGAAGATTATTTGTTTATTAAACCATACTAATATGCGTGTACGATCTTAATCATAGAGACTCGAGAATTGAACTCTCTCATTTGAAGTTGGAATCGGGATATTTGCGATCAGATTTGCAAGGTGTGGGTCCCTATTTGATTTAAATAAATAATCAATATAAAATTCTTATATTTGAGAAATATTTAATTGGTATTTAAATAAGTTTCTGAATTGCAATATTGGGCGAATACATTAAGTATTCATAAGGATTGATAAAATCTGATAAAAGAGGATTCCAAGTAAGCATTTCTGAAACTTCAGATCTATGTTGTTGATATGTGATTTATTGATTTTTTTTTTGGTTACAGGTGATAATATTGCGATTTGAATCTGTATGTACAATAAACGTGATATTGAATTATTGATGTTCTGATTCGCATGTTAAACATGTTAATATTCTGATATTTTGATTCGCAAGTTAATCATGCTATTAATCCGATTTTGACTCGCATGTTTAGCATGCCATTATATCTGATTCTGATTTGTATGTTAAACATTCCATTGAGAAAATCGTATTGAGATTTGATTCGTAGGTAAACCATGCCTACTATAAAATCTGTTTTATATGTCATATCACATGCATGCGGTTGAGAAAAATGTGTACGGAGGAGTACCTGGCAATAAATCTACACTATCTAGTGTCTTGTCCACAATATTTTGTATCAGGCAGTGAATCTGCATTTGGTGGCTAGACCACAATATTCTGTTTCTGGCAGCTCGACTCCACTATCTAGTGGCTTGGTCACATATTTTGATGTCTTATTGGATGGATGAATTCTGTGGAACTCATTATGGTGTGTAGTGGAGATGGATAGGGTCAGTTTTCTGAAAATCTGCATTGATTTTTGAAAAAGTGTTGCATTGACATCGTCACTATACATTCTGATAATTGTGATTCTGTGGCTGAATATTTATTATTGTTATTATCTATTTAAACTGTTGTTGTTATGTGTTAAATTCTGTTATTTATGATTTGTAACCCACATTGGGCTTTTTAAGCTCACCCCTTTAAATTCTAATTTTTCAAATAATAATCGAGGTTAGGATGGGCTCGGCTACGAAGGTGCTCTTCGTTATTTTTCAGAAAACTATATTTTTTGGTATTCGATATTTTGTGATGTGTTTAATTACTTTGGACTTTTGTTTTGGACTTGGACTTTCTTTTGGACTTTGGATTTATTCTATTTTTTGGATGGTTTTGCATGACGTAATGTTTTAAACTAGTACTTAAGAGGTTTTATGAAATAATAATTAAATGATGGGTTTTTCATAATAATGTTAATTTAACACAACAATAGTGTTTTCAAACTCAATACCTGCTTTTCAAAACTCAACACTACTTACTTAAGAAATTGATGGTACTAAAACTACATTTTCAAAATAACACACAAGTTTTAAATATATAAATTGTCCGTTATGATGTTTTAACTAAAAATGACATTTTCTTAAAATTATCAATACTTGATTTTTCTAAAAGATAGACGGTTTTTGATGAATTCTTTCAATAAGAAATTTATTGAAGATATTTGACTTTTCTTAAAGTAAATCAAGATGACGTTTTAAAAATAAGGATGATTATTGAGAGATAATGGTTAAAAGGTTTTCTGCGCCATCAATGTGGCCAATGTGATCTTCGAGATTCAGCCATAACGTCTAGGTTAGGTTTAGGGGGTTACAGGTTTTGTAGTGATGCTTTTCTTAAATGAACTTGTTTTGGACAATGGTTATTCTTGAAAAATAATTATTCTAAATCTAACACCTTGTACTAGACCCGATCGTCAGGTCCAAGCTACAGGATGTCATATTTGTTGTCGAACAACTATGATCAATTACCTTCAATTTATATCATTGAACACATATTTACGAGTAATACATACATATAATGCAATATACAATCAATTTCGATTCGATGTTGGGTTGAAGTCACGACTTCGGAGGTACCTTGTTGCGGCGTAACTAACTATGTCTCATCATGATGTTAGCAGTACGTCGTCACGACATATCTCTCTGAATGATCTTGTCGCAACATTAGGAGTACGTCATTGCGACATGACAGACTGTTTCTAAAATAACCAATTTGATAGCAACCTGCAAATGCACGAACAATCAACTCATGTTTTCATACCACATTTCCAACCAAATAAACATCCCTAACAAGTTAAATTCTAAACTAAACTATTTTGTTCATAATTGAACAAATGCCATACAACTAATAACATCATTACCATTCAATATATGTAGGCTCATTTCATGGCACAACCTTTCTGAACAACAATTGGACACTTCTAACAGGTACAACTCAACTTTTGCACTCTTTACAATTTAGTCCTTTTGACTAAATTGAGTGCTCAAACGTCAAAATTTTCGAACGAAATTTTCACGAAATCATTTTGTGAAATCTTGGACCATAAAAATATAATGAAAATATTTTTTTTCTTGTCAAATTTGTGGTCCCGAAACCACTATTCCGACTAGCCCAAAATTCGGGCTGTTACAAGTTGTTTCTGAAGCCTAGTAATTCTAAACAAAAGTTGTTCTAAATAGTAGTGTTTTCAAATGATAGCTACTCCAGATGGTAGTTTTTCCAAACTGAACCATTTTTTTAGTATGGTTGTTTCAAAATTAATTATTTTTCAAACAACAGTTGTTTTGAATAACAACTATTTTAAACAAAAATTATTCTTTCGAAAGAGATTAAGAAACAACATTAATACTTATTCGATTTAATTTTGTTACTATTTTTGGAAGTGAATTATATTCTTAGTCTATGAGAAAAATGAAATATTAATAGTCAAAATTAAACATCTACACCATCACATAAAGTTTAGATCTAAGGATTTAGAATGAAAATATTGGGTTAAAATGAAATTTTGATTAAGTTTATTTCATATTCATGTGAATTAAATTCAAAATTTTAATTTCACTTACCAAATTAAATTACATTAAGTTCAAATTTAATTTCACTAAAAAATTATAGGCTCGAAAGAGTTGTTTTTTAAATCTTTAATTTGGGTTCCGTGGATGTTCTTTGAAGGAGAAGAAAGCAATGGTTGCAGCAAGCCAAAGAAACCAAACATTGAACATTAAAGATTTGAAAGAGAAGAAAGCATTGGTTGCAGCAAGCCAAAGAAACCTAACATTGAGCATTAAAGAGCAGTAAATAAGGGAACCAGATAGAGAAGCATAGCAGAAATCAATCAAAACCCAGAAACATAAGCACAAGGTCGCAACAAGTCTGCTTCAGCATCGACTGTAACAAACCAAACGCCTGAAAAACCAGGCGCTTTCAACTCTCTCGTGAGAGTGGTGAAACGAGGTCATCAATACCCTTACCGTCCAAAGCGAACAAACCGGCATGTGTTGGTTTTCATTAGATTATCAAACAGTCACAACAACTATGAATTTGTGTCATAAAATCTAAGTAATCATGAAGCGGAAGTATAGATGTAGATGGTGGGGAGCAAAGAGCCAAAGACCCATTCCGGCTAATGGGGCCTATTGCTTTGTCGTCTTTAGCTCAGTCTCTGCCACAGCCTGCCTCTGGAAGCTTTTCAGATACACTAAAACACACGCAAACTGTTATCTTTCAATTTCGCAATACACAGATCCATAGGAGCAGCTCAACTTTCTTTTGGTCATAGATTTCTGTGTTATTTGTCTGGATTCTGGGGTTCAAACCATTCATTCAACTTCCCCTTTTTTAAATACCCTCTTCTTGGGCTTTGCCCTAATATATTCGGCTCCACCGGTAGCTAAGCCAGCCACTTGCCTTTTGTCTTCCCCATTTTGCTTTCTCTTTTGTCAATACAATGCATAGATTATTTTTAAAAACACAAGGACAACAAATATTGTGGTTGAAACTTTACATGAATTCTTCTATCTTAATTGAGTTTAAGAGTGGGGCAATCCATTCAAACCTCAAGGTTTACTTAAAATAAGGCAGAACTAAAATATTAAATTTATTTAAAATATGAAATAAATTAGAGTTTAAATATTTAAAGTTAAAGTCCATTTAAGATTTTTAAGTAGTAGTTTTTTTACTCTATGTATAAATATTAGTAAAAACAATATGGTAATTTATTTATGTCTAGAAATTTAATAAAAATATATTGATAGTAAAATCCATAATTATAAAATAATAAATAAAACTAAATAATAGTAATAGTAATAATAACAATATGATCAACTTTAAATAAGTATAAATTAAATCATTTACGAATATAAATAAATTTGATTAAAATCTAACCTTCTTATTTCAAGTTAAACTTAAATAACTATACATTGGATATATAAAAGTCTCATATGAACATAAAGGAAACAACTCTAATTCAAGCAGTATGCCAGATTGTAGATATCATTTTAAGGTACTGCGTCGCTTGTTCTAGGGCATTATTATATATGTCATAAATGATATGATTTCTTAAAAAAGATGATTTATTTCAAATATGTGGTTAATTGAGAACGTGTTGGTATTGGTTTTGATTAGATGATCAAACAGTACGCATGGGAGCAGGATGTCGTCCCACCAGGAAAGCAAATGTTTGTTGAGAAAGCACGATTTGACACTGCAGCTTCATTCTTACTCAAGAATAATTGAAACCTCCCACTCAATATTTTAGTACTTACACAGTTGTAACATACACCATATATATTACGTTTGAAGGGAGTTATTTAAATAATACCACTTATTTTTCTTAAAGTTTAAATTCGAATAGATTTTATTGGTGAATAGTCTTTCCCCACCAAACCAATCACGAAAGTTCCCACTTGATATTGGTTTTACTTAAATCTACTTTTCCTTAAAAAAATAATTTTAATAAAGGAGTTGAACCTGATGATTCATGAAAATAGAGAGGAGAAGAAACTTTTGAGTAGTAGTTGTCAATTTCTTGATAGACATTTTGTTCTGTTTTTTTTTTTTTAACGTGCTTTTTTTTTAATTTACACATAATTTTTATGCTTATATGAATATATAATCTTAGATACCAACATCATCGAAACAATGTTGGCAATTCTCAATTTCGAATGGTGCAAGGGATTTTTAATGGCAAAGCCTTAGACCCAGTTCTTAAGTAGACACTCCTTGTCTTGATTCCCAAGGTTAAGGATTCAAATTCATTATCCCGGTTTAGACCTATTAATCTTTGGACGGTGCCATACAAAGTTCTCACTAAAGTGACAATCAATAGACTCAAGAAAGTAATATGCCAAAGCTTGTAGCCCCTACTCAAGTGAGCTTTATTGCAGGTAGGAGTATCATGGAAATATTATGATTGCCCAAGAGGTTATTCGCTCAATGAGAGCTCATAAGGGATGAATTGGATGGATGACCATTAAGGTGGATTTAGAGAATACCTATGATCACTTATGGTGGGAGTTTTTAAAGGATACTCTTGGAGATGTTGGTCTACCAAGGGTTATAATCAGTGCTACGGTGCATTGTATTACAACTCCCTCTATGCAAATCCTATGGAACGATTGTTTCACTGATGTGTTCTCGTAGTCAAGAGGTGTAAGGAAAGGATATCCTTTGTCCCCATACATTTTCATTTCAAGTATGGAGTGTCTTGGCTATACGATTGAGGAAACTGTTAACACTATGTTTTGGAAACCGGTAAGGCTTGCTAGGAATTGTTTGAATATATCTCACTTATTCTTTGCGGACAATCTAGTTCTTTTATGAGGCTAGTTTTGTTCAAGTAAAAATGGTTAGCAATACTCTAAATCAATTCTGCAAATTTCTTGGCCAAAAAGTACACGCTACTAAAACAAAGGTTTTCTTTACACCCAACGTTGACCGTATAATGGACTCTCTTGTGTCGATCCTTGGTTATAAGGAAGTGGATGATATAAGCACACTTACCTAGGAGCCCCTCTTCTCCATGGTAGAGTGACTCAATGGACCTACCATTTTGTCATTAATAAGATCCATGCGACTTTATTATAGTGAGGTATGTGACTTTGGCAAAATTGGTGCTTTTTTCAATCCCAAATATTGATATGGGATGTGCGCGGACCAAGATTGAGTTGCCAAGTCACGGGAATACTCCTACGAGGCTCTAAACGAGCAGATCTGAAAATAAAATAGCAAGATTAGATTTCAGAATTTCCAGATTTAAAATTAGAACCCTAAAACAACAAGAGATCAGCAAGAAACGAAATCACTTATGAAAGAGATTTCGTGGAAGGCAATAACTCGGAATAGCAATTAAGATCAGCTCCAATCTGCCGAATCTGAAAGAACAACACAAAACAGCAAATTAACTTTATAATTCTAGCAAAACCGATTGGACAGAAAATAGGGAATTGGGACGTCAAGAGCAATTGAAATTGGAGAGATGAGAACGTTTCTTGATGTCAAATATCATGCAAAAGAGATCTAGATTTTTGAGAATGGGCTGAAACGAACAAGGATAATTAATTCTGAAACTAAAGAAAATAGGATTCAAGAACGATTTTTCCAGCAAACCGAATTTAATTGGGAATAGAATGTGCAGCCGATAAGATCAATTAAAAGGGACAATAATGAACGTTTCTTGTTGCCAATAAGACCACCGAATAAGACCTTGAATATTTTGATGGTTGAAAAACAAAGGAATTAAAAGATTAGTCAAAGGAATTCAACGCAAACAGCAAGAAAACTTAAAAGAACGAACAGCAATAAAAATCAAGATCAAGTCCTAAAGATCCTTGAAATCCCGAAAGACTTCACAAATCCCTTCAAACGGCTCTAATCTCCCCTCCAAAGAATATCAATGGCAAGAAAAAGGTTGGAGATGGCTCCCACAATCAAAAGATTGTTAAAACAACTTCTAAAGAAAGCTCAAGAGAGAATTCTTGGAGAAAACCTCAAAGAAAATTCTGCACTTTAACAAATCTGAAATTTTAATGTATTTGAGTAGTGAATACAAGGGGTGGCCGGCCATCACTTATATAGGCCTCAAACTAATCCTAACCTTATTAGAAAACTTAAAAATTAACCCTAAATAATAAAAATAATAAAAGAATTTCGGCCTAACACTTAAATGGGTTGTTTTGGGCCGATTTTAACATGTAATATCTCTAGAGCCTAAAAAATTAAATTAACAAATAAAATGTTTACCAATTGGGCCCTTTGACATTTTGGCCTGATTTTCAACTAAATATGTATGGATTTCTTGATTGGGCTGGGAATTTGCTTATCGAAATTGGGTCGTTGATGCTCGTAACGGAGATCCAATGCGTTTTGGCTGCAAGATTCGGTTTCTTGGACCAAGATTTCCAAGATTTGAAATCTTGATTTTCTTGATTCTTGAAATCGCTCCAAACAGCAAAATTGGACCAAGATTCGGTTTCTTGATTTTCTTAAAAACAAGAAAGTGAATCTTGATTTTCTTGTTCTTTCGTGTATGCATCTAAGGCCTTGCTAACAAACTCTTGAATGGTCCCATTTAGTTTGGAATGCATTTGTCGGGCCTTTGATCTCGTTATTGGGCCTTGTGGTAATTTGAGCCCATCACGTTCTTGAACTTGGATTGGGCCTTTGTGACTCATATCAAATATTTTCATGCAATCCTCTACGATTACTTTCAGAGTTTTTGAGGAAATCGAAAAGATTGTTTAAGGTTTTTTTAGGGGTTCAAAGAATGATAGACTTGTTGACCTGATGTCAAATGTAGTAGTTATTTTAGGTCACTATCACACTTGACGAGCTTGTTTTATTGGAATTTTATAATTAATTATTATATTTTTAGTATCAATAGATTAGGAACTAAATATTAATAAAATAAACATTTTTTATGAATTTTTTACTATTTTGATGACCCGTAAAGCCGATTCAAGCCTTGTGAGTGACTAATGGGCTATTTAAGTGTGTAGGATGTCAATTCAGGTCCAATAATACAAGGGATGATGATCAGTCCGCGAGACAAGGAGCCCCATAAGCCAACAAAGCTGTCAAGGCCCGGAACACAATTGACGTTGTGACGAGGAGCTTCCTCTCGTCATGACGACACGATGAAAATGGTAAGAATTGTACAATGGCGACTTCATGACGAGGAGGATTCCCACGTCACGATGACACGACGATGGCAGGCCAAAATGAAGTTGATTTCCGTGGATGACACTTTTGGGATATTTCCATATTTGGACCCTAGCTTTTAGCATAATATTTTATTTATTAGTATATAAGTGCATCTCGGGTTGAGTGGTCACCAAGTAGGTCGTTGCCTATATAAGAAACCTTAGGGTCACGACTAGGGAAAAATTGGCTAGCATGAATTTTAATTAAAAGTGGTTAAATTGCAAGTTTTGGGTTTAGGGACAAAATTGCAAAAGGTATAAACTTTGAGGGTAATTTTATAAATATTCATTGTTAAGGGTTATAAGCTAAATCAACTATTTTAAATGCTAGAATGGGATTAATTGAATAAAAATATTTATCTAGATCAAGAAACACCTCGAACAGACACAAATTGCAAAAAAAGTCAAAGTAGCGGAATAGTGGTCGATTCGTGTTAGAATTCGTTTATGAGTTCACCTAAGTTTGTAACTTGGTTAATGCAACCAATTACTATTTCGATAAATTATTATCTATTTGTATATATATGTGAATCAAATTTGTTGGCTTGAAGGAAACGAATAAGACCTTAGTTGAAATATACTATGGCACTATACCATAATTGAATAAGACCATAGTTGAAAGACACTATGACATCATACCGGTAACGAGTAACACCATAGTTGAAAGATATTATGGCATTGGAAATTCTAATTTATATAGGTGTTTTTAATAGTTTATGACACCTTTTTTACTTAAAAATAATATTAACCCCGAGTATTTGATTACTAATTGGGCAAATTTTATTTATATTTCAATAATGAGCATAATTTAATGAAGAATGTGATTTTATGTTACATATTGATCTTGACATTATTTTTTAATGCAGTTGGACCAAAAAAATTATGCATGATTTATTTTTAAATTACAGATGCATGGACATGCCCAATTTCACTCTACATGGACGACAAACACATGCAAAATAGGTCAAGAAGAGTTGATTTGATCCAATTAAAGAAAGGTCAATTGATGGACAAGTCTGGTAAATAATTGGGTGACCAAACCGTCCAAACAAGGGAGGACAAGCCCAATTCGGCAAAGGCATTTGGTCTGCTCAAAAATTTACTTTTGGGAGATTTACAGGAGATCCCTACACTTGCAAATAAATAAAAAATAGCACAACAACTTTGCCAAAGAAACCGTCCACCCCTTGCTTGATTCAAGCATGATATCATGCATGAATAAAGCAACCAAATAACTCCCTTCTCCACAATTTATGGCCCACCATGGGAAGGAGAAACCTAAGGGATTCATCATGTTATTTTTAGTAAACATACCTACCATCATTCAGTATAAATATTCATCTCCATTCCTCATTTCAATCATCCCTCATTTCATAATCATTTTCCATTTATCATTTCATTATGCCATTGTTTCCTTCCTCCCCACGCATAAGCATCCATAATCTCCTTCGCGCTTAGCTAGCAAATCCTTGAGAAGATACTCTCTTGGCCGGCCACCTTGAAAAGAAACTTGCAAAGGAGCAACACGAGGATTGGAGGAAGCCACTTCGATCAGATTCTGCAGAATTACGGAAATAATCAGAGTTTATCCTTCCTTACCCTTGTTTACTTTTAATCATGTTTGCAACGTGTTTTGTTATCTTGTCATCAACGATGGTAGATTAAATTTTTTTTAGCTAGAATGGTTGCATTAATTTAATAAAGTTCATTTAAATTGTGCTTATGATGTTCTGTGCATCAATTGTTCATGTTTCCAATTAAACTCAAGTATGTATTTCATTCATACGTGATTGAATGCATTAGAATTAGTTGAGTGATCCTAACTAGATGACGACTAATGGACAAAATAATTGAAAAGTGCATGCTTAATTTAGATCCTAACCTGACTAAATTAAAGGTTCGTAATAACTCGAAAGAGCTCTATTATCTTGCATAGCTTTTAGGTTTATGTGATTAAATTGTTTCAAACCTAACTCGTCCTTGTTACCTCACATGAATTCTAACAAACCCTTAATTTAATATGATCAGTAAAATGCATGTTTTTTTTAAGTAAAAGATTTTGAAAGGACTTAATTTTGGTTTCAAGCTCATGAAAGATCGAGTTGCCTTGGATTATTTTTCTAAAACATTGTCAGCTTGATGAAAATAAATTAAGTTAAATAATGTGACTATTTTAACCTATGCATGTTATTGTTGTTGAAATTTATGATTTTGTTGCTAAACTCATCTCATACATTCTAGTTAATCATTATTCTTAAGATAAATTGCATTAGGGATCATTTTGCATGTAGTTAATTATTCTTTGCATCCTTTTCTTTTCTTTTCTTTTCTTTTTTGAACAAAAAACCACCGCAATGATCAAATCAATTTATTAAATAACATCACAAATTACAGCATCATGATTTCCGACGGATAATCCATTTCAAAAAAATAAGTTTTGGCCTCACTATATATTTTTTTACAAATTAAATGGGCTACATTATTACAAGACCGTTTGGTCCAAATTAACTTGGCAGATTTGAAATTGTTGAAAGCTGCTGTGCAGTCTTTAATCTGCGCGTCTATTATGGTGACGTCAGTGGCTAAATTTCTTAGCCTGTTGACCAGCCCAACGTGATCCGTCTCAAAAATAACATGTTCTTTTATTTTCAATTTACATGCAACCTTAATGCTTTCTTCGAAGGCCACGCACTCAGCTTCTTCCACCGACAGCCTTGACTCTATAAAGCCCCCACCACCTCCTAAAACAAAGCCTTCGTCATCTCTAATAATCGTCCCATACCCGATTCTGTTTTCACCAACTGTAGCGTCGAAGTTAATTTTTATGAAGCCCTTTGAAGGTTTTTCCGACTTTTGCCTGCGCTATTTTGTGAAAGCAACGGCTCATTTATAAAATTGCAAATCCGGAACTCCTTGGTCAGGGTGCTGGCTCTTTCCCAAATAATCTTAGCCTCCTCTTCTTTACCCCTGAAGATGTAGTTGTTTCTATTGTTCCAGCAATTCCATAAAGTCACCATGAGATTGGCCATAGCTCTTGTTAGGTATCGTTCCGATTAAGCAACAAACAAGTAAAATAGCAGAAGAAATTGAGAAGATGAACACACAAATTTAACGTGGAAAAACCCCTCCAAAAAGGATAAAAAACCACGGGCAAAGATAATTTTACTATAATGGCAAAAGAATGAAGAGTACAAAAGATGGAGATAAAACTAAACCCCGAAAACTCGAAAAACAAAGAACCCTCAAAACGTAAACACAAAATTCTCTGAATGTGTTATGAGTTCTAATCTAACGGGTGTATTTTCTAAGGTTGTACAAGAGCCTATTTATAGGCTAAATTCATATGTCAAATAATAATAAAATAATCTAAACTAATCAGTGTTTGACTGAAATAAATAAACAAAGTTTAACTAAAATATTATTTATCAAATTTGACTGAAAATAGGAGTCATACTTAACAAATCTCCACCTTGACTCATATTTCCACAACACCATCTTTGCCAAAGCCCGCCACGAGCTTATCTTGAACTATGCAGGGAATTAACTGAGTCGAATCTGTGCTTAGAAACTGGAAGACTTCTAGCCTTCGACTTGTACACTGCCAAATCAAAACTAACCCGGGTCTGATTTTCACGAACATAGTGCCCTAACTTTTCAAAACCTGCATCCAAAAGAGAACCTCTCTTCAACGAAACGGTCATACATTTTTCCCTCCTATGACCAAGTTGCCTCCGCTCCAAACGAGTTGACTTCGACTCTGTAACGGATGAGGGACATCCGATTTCACCGGTCACTGTAGAACCTTCCAGAATATAAAGACTGCCAGTTCTTTTCCCTTTTAACAAAACGAGAGCTCCACGAGATGCTTTAATGCCGCTTGACTCGATGTTGATTCTGCATCCTTTCAAGTCTAAAATACTTAAGGAGATGAGATTCTTTCGTAAATCAGGTACATACCTGACATCTGAAAGTGTCCTAATTGTCCCATTGTGTATCCTAATTTTAACAGTACCAATACCAATTACCTTACTAGATGAATCGTTTCCCATGCGAACAACTCCACCTTGAACCGAACTGTATGTAGAGAACCATTCTCTATTGGGACACATGTGGAAAGAACATCCAGAATCTAGGACCCACTCAGACGTGAGCTTGGAGTTATCGCTCGTTGACACTAACAAGAAATCATCACCGCTTTCATCGATCAAATTAGCATCAGCTACATCTTCCTCGTTACTCTCAGCAGCTCTTTTATTTTGCAGTTTATAACAATCTGCTTTGACGTGACCTAACCTTTTACAATAGCGACACATTTTGTATCGTTTCTTTGATGCTATCAAAACGGAAGCTTGCCTATTTGCCTTGCTATCCAAATAAAGCTCATTGTCGAGTTTGTCTCTACTCAACAAATGACCCTTCACATCTTCGAACGAGATTTTGTCTTTGCCATAAATCAGGGTCTCCCTGAAAGACTTGTATGAAGGGGGTAAAGAGCACAATAATAACATAGCTTGATCTTCATCATCAATATGAACCTCAACATTCTTTAAATCATTTAAAAGAGTAATGAATTGACTGATGTGATCTCTAAGAAGCTCACCTTCGTTCATGAGAAACGTAAATAGACGTTGTTTCAACACTAAACGGTTTGCCAAAGACTTAGTCGCATAAAGAGTTTCTAACCTTTTCCACAAGGCGGATGATGTCTTCTCCATCAATACCTCCTGCAATACCGTATTCGCGAGGCACAACTGGATTGCAGACAAGGCCTTTTCATCAAGCTCTTCCCATTCTGTTTTATTTAGATTCTCAGGCTTTTTCCCGGTAACAACCTTTTTCAAACCGGATTGAACTAGAATTGCCATCATCCGAACTTGCCACAGATTAAAATTTGTCTCACCATCGAACTTCTCAATTTCAAACCTTGTTGTTGCCATATCTGAATAGGCTGATCTTTGAACTAGCTCTGATACCACTTGTTAGGGATCGTCCCAATTAAGCAACAAATAAGTAAAATAGCAGAAGAAATTGAGAAGATGAACACACAAATTTAACGTGGAAAAACCCCTCCAAAGAGGATAAAAAACCACAGGCAAAGATAATTTTACTATAATGGCAAAAGAATGAAGAGTACAAAAGATGGAGATAAAACTAAACCCCGAAAAACAAAAAACCCTCAAAACGTAAACACAAAATTCTCTGAATGTGTTATGAGTTCTAATCTAATGGGTGTATTTTCTAAGGTTGTACAAGAGCCTATTTATAGGCTAAATTCATATGTCAAATAATAATAAAATAATCTAAACTAATCATTGTTTGACTGAAATAAATAAACAGAGTTTAACTAAAAGATTATTTCTCAAATTTGACTAAAAATAGGAGTCATACTTAACAGCTCTCTTGTCAAGCACTCTCATCATGTCTTTCAACCAGTCAATACAGTAGTCATACTTTTTCGAAATGGTGCTCTCGGACCACCCACCTAAAGAGAGAACCGCACGAGATGTTGGGAAATCTTTTAACGTATGTAACAGAGTTTCGGCCTCAACTCCACACCTTGGGCATCCCTTGTCAAAGCCGTGTCTAATAGAAGCAATTTTTTCATTCGTCGGGAGAATCTCGTGTCCCTCACGCCAAGTAAACACACAAATCTTTGGTAATGTGTCCAGCTTCCAGAAAGCTTTCCAAAAAAATCTGTAAGGGTCATACTCCATTTCTTTCAACAGCAACCATGAGTAAGCAGACTTCGAGGTAAAGCACCCATGAGGGTTGTGAAACCAAATTATTTTATCGCCCTGGCCCTCGTCCCCTATAGGGACGCTGTAAATCTTGTCACTCCAATCTTGCCCGTACATATTTTTAACTTTATTAACATTCTAGCTTCTCCTATCTGCAAGCCAAAGGTCTTTCACGCTCATCTCATTTGGGTTGAGACTGTCGCTTCTAATAGCATCCCCATTAAGACCTTCCATTACCCAGTTGTTAACCCAGATATTTATCATGTCGCCATTCCCAACCTACCACCCAAATCCGTCTTTAAGAGCTTTCGCTACTGCCGCAATGCTTGACCAGGTAAAGGAAGCTTTGTCCACTTTTTTTGCTTTAGAAATATTACCACCAGGGAAATATTTCGAAGACAGCACTTTAAAACATAGAGAATCTTTGTTGTTTATAAGCCTCCATACTTGATGCCCTAAGAGAGCCAAGTTGAAGAGTCGAACATCTCTAATTCCAATACCTCCCATGCCCTTCAGTTTGCACAAAGTCTTCCAAGGGATCATTGTCCAGAATCTGCCTTTGTCTTTTCTCGACCACCACGTTATGCTTTGCTTAGCTTGAATATCATTGATCACTCATTTGGGAGCCAAGAAAATCGACAGCGCATACTTTGGTATAGATTGGATAACCGCTTTGATGAAGACTTCTTTGCCACCAAAAGAGAGCAGCCTCTTGGTTCAGCTGTTGATCCTGCAAGACAATCTTTTAGTAATCTCTTTGAAAGCCACTATTTTCTTCTTACCAATTGGAATGGGAAGGCCTGGATAGTTGTTTAAATTCTCCACCACCGTCATGCTTAGAAGATCACTAAATTTGGTTCTTTGAGCTCTTGAAGTGTTGGGACTAAAGAGAACCATTGACTTTCAAAGTTAATCTCTTGACCTAAAATGTTAGAGAAAGTATTAAGTATGTTAACGAGACTTTCAACATCACTCTTTTTATTTCTAACAAAGAGGAGCGCGTCGTCAGCAAAGAACAAGTGATTTATCCTAAGGCCGTTTCTGCTAGCCCGAGTAACTCTAAGTATGTTGTTCTCTTGAGCATGGATAAGCATTGTCGAGAAAGCTACCATACAAAATAAGAAAAAAAATACGGGGAGAGGGGATCCCCTTGGCGGAGACCCCTCTCAGGGATAAAAGTATCCAATAAAATATTGTTGTATTTAACCGTATATTTAACCGAGCAAACGTAATCCATAATTTTGTTGATCCATTTCCTATCGAATCCCATTTTCTTCATAATTGCTTCAATGAAGTTCCACTCCACGCGGTCGTACGTTTTGCTCATGTTCAGCTTGATCACAAACCCTTTATTATGTCTATTTTTAGAGCTTTGAAGATAGTGAAGAAACTCATATGCAATCAAAATATTATCATGGATCATCCTCTCCGACACACGAAGGCACTTTAATTTTGGCTGGTGCAGCTAGGAAGAACAACTTTTAGACTATTGGCATACACCTTTGAGATGATCTTGTAGACAAACCTACATAAACTGATAGGACGGAAATTAGTAAGCTCACATGGATCTCTAATTTTAGGAATTAAAATGATAATAGTTTCATTAAGACTAGAAATATTTTTGTACCCATTAAGAACATCCAAGTAGAAGTTAATAGTATCACGTCCCACAATCTCCCAGTGATGCTTGAAGAAGTTTCCCGATAGGCCGTCAATACCAAGGGCTTTATTTCGGTCCATCTGCTTAATAGCCTAAAGAACCTCCTTCTCCGTATAGTCCATGTTAAGCAACTCGTTTGTCTCTCTGGTCACACACTCCTTAATATACCCTATCTCTTGATATTAGCATTTTGACCGTTTGACCAAAACAATCTCAAAAAATAGTCTTTAGCCACCTGACTTATGTCCTTGCTATTCGTCACTCAGTTTCCTTCTGTGTCTTTAAGCTTCTCAATATTATTCTTCTTTAGCCGTCCAGTAGCTTTAGCATGGAAATACCTAGTATTTCGATCTCCCTCCCTAAGCCATTTTGACCGAGACCTTTGTGCCCAGTAGCTTTCTTCCCTGGCATAGAGAAAGTCACGCCTTCTGCGAGCTTCCTTCAATGTCTTCCCACAATCCTCTCTACTGGCAGAGTCAATGACCGAGTCAATATTTTTCTCCAATTTTTTTTCTTCCCTCTCACCAGCCCAACAAACATAGAATTTGAAACACAGTCTATGATCTTTAGGGTAATCTTTTGGTTTTCGACCCCACAAGTTTAAGAATCTCGTCGTGATTGGACTGAGTTTGCCTCACCACTTAGCAATAAAAGGGAAGTTTTCAACCAATGAGAGCGAAGTGAGAAATCTATCAATCCTCTCCTTTACCAATCTGTCCCCACTCCTATTATTGACCTAGGTAAACCATCCACTATTGAGTTTGATATCCACGAGGGCCAAGTCATCCATAACCTCTTTGAAGTCATTCATATGCGCCTTCACCCCTCTGCGACTGCCTTCTTTCTCAGTGTCATTCAGAAATGAGCAAGGATTTAAATAGCGGTCCGATATCGGAATAGCGACCGTTATATAGAGGTAGCAGCACCGTCTGAAACCGCTATTGCTAAAAATAGCGGTCTGAAGCGGAGTTACACCAATACCGGTGGATCGCGGTCGTAATTTAACGGGTAACGGCCAATTGTGGCAATAACGGGCCGCTATTCTCGTTATTTTCCGTTACAGTAAATTAAAATAAAGTCATCCCCTCTAAACAAAAATCAACAGAAACACAATAAAACAAAAGGGAATATATTCCCCTATCTGCAAAATCAGAGAGTTTTTAATAAAAAAAAAGTAAAAAGAAGTCCAAATAAACAGAAAAAAGTAATCAAAACTCAAAAGTAATAGAAAATATGAAATTCTATTTCTTATATTTCGTCAAACAACAAGCAGCAGATGAAAGCAAGGAGCCGAGGACTTGAATCTGAAAACCAAACTCTGCCCTAATCACTTGCACATTCAAAGATTGATAATTTTCAAGTAAGTACCTAAAATTTTATCTTGAGTTTTGCTTGTTTGTCTTGAATCTGCAGTGTAAATATGTTCTTTAAAATTGAGGACACCATTTGAATCGCTTGACGCCATCTATTTCCTCTTCGAAGTTCTAGGTTTCTTCTAGTTCTTTCTCAGCCCTTCTAAGCCAGTCTTTAACGTCTTCATAGATGACCTTAATTTTCCTTTTAGCCTCATCGACACGAGTTTCACCCTCTATTTCCTCAATTTAAGTTCCTTTCGTTGATTCTTGAAATCTTCAACAATTTCTCCATAACAAAAAAAGTAACGGAGATAAGGTGATGACTGATGCGTATTCCTTTACCTTGTTTTTCACACTTTCAACAGCAGTAAAGGCAACATATTCAGCCATTTTTGTTGATAGTCTGATGAGGTTAAAGTTGGAGGCTACTGGTTAGGGAATAGAATCGTTTCATTTGATTTTGATTTTTCTATTTTTTTTTTCGTTTATGGCTTTATGGCTTATGGTCCTCTATTTTGTTTTTTCTTTGGTTCTCGTTTTACTCATTAATTAGGGGCAGCCACCGTCCGTTTTATCCACTAGAAAAGAGCCATGTAAATTGTGCTTTTATTGAGAAATGGTAACCATAAAGTTTCTATCAATTTTTTAATAAAGTAAATTGTTAAAAATTTTCTTAAAACAATTATTGGAAAATTTCTTTATTAAATTTAAAAAATATATATATATCTGGACACAATTTTTAATATGACATGTAATAAAGTCTTTATAGTTAATTTTCCCTTAAGTCCCTTAAGTCTTTGTTATCTATGAACAAGCATTCATTTATTAAAAATTAAAAATATTTGTAACACGAAATTTTATCATATGTTTGTTGATAAAGTAAATGTTTGTCCACAAGAATCTAGAAAATGATTTATGGAATTTCCAATGAAATGGTACCTTCAAATATAAATGTTAAGCAATTTAAGAATCTAATTGTAACAAGTAAAAAAAAAGTAAAACATATCTAAGAAAAAGAAACAAAACACTCCTTTTGAAAGAAATCAGAAAATAAAGATGTTTAGTTAGCTTATAAATAAAAATAGTATTAAGTAAATAGAACACAATAAATGATTGGACAAGCGAAGACTAAAAGAGAAAGAAAAACGTTCATTTAATTTAGAAACAATAAATCAAAGAACCTAAAAATATAAAGAAGAATCTTGCATGACCCAAATATTTATAAACTCATATTAGAGAGAAAAGAAGAAGAAGAAGCTTTAGAAAGGCTTCTCATTTATTAGCAAAATTAACACAATAAAGAAAAAAACTTTAGATTTAACTTAAGAGAGTAAAAAAATGATTTCTAAATATAATTTAGTTTGCGAAAAAACTTGAATTTTTAAATTTGATCCAATTTGAATTTAAATTTTATTAAGATGGAACAAAACAAACTATTTATACCAAAAACTTTGGAACAAAGTAATAATGGATTATAGTGTATTGTTGTTTTTAAAAATAAATAAATAAATTATGTATGGATTATATAATAAATTTAAATTTTCATGTTAATGATATTTACTTTTTTTGTATTATATTGTTGATAATATAAGTAATGAGTTGCTTATATTTCTAAATATAATTTTATGTTTCTTATATATAAATAAAAATAAAGCATGCCACTACGTGAAGAGTTCCCGACTAAAGGATTGGAGGGGGCACCAAGTAATGATATCGGTTGGCACTTTGGAACTCCAGTGCCAAATACGAAAGGAAATATCGTATGTAAACTTTGTGGTAAAATTGTGAAAGGAGGAATAACACGATTTAAAGAGCACATTGCTCATAAAACCGGCAATGTTGCACCATGCCCTAATGTTACTGGTATGTGATACTTTATTATTATTTTTAAATGTTATTGTAAATTTATCAATAAAGATTATATATAATTGATAATAATATAAAGTGTGAATTATTTTTATTTTATTAACAGGTGTCATTAGAGAAAGTATGATGAATATGCTGAAAGAAAGAAACACAAAGAAAATAGACAAAAATATGAGAAAAGATGAATTCTTATATCAATTAAGAGAAGAGGATGATGAACACGAGGAATTCGTTGATGAGGTTTCTGCTATAAGGCAAGCAACTCGAGAAAGTATCCAATCACAACACGAGTGGCATAGAAGGGAAGAATTCTGACGAAGTACTGGTGGTTGGGATAACATTTATGAAGAAGGGCGATCTTCTCAAGAATCAGCTAGAGAATATCATAGAGAAAGAACACGTAAATCCATCCCAAGTGAGTCTGAGTTTACCTTAAGGGGAGCTATAGCTGAATTGGTTAGAAGCAAAAGTTCAAAGCAACCAAAGTTCAATGACTCTTTTTTAAAGAGTTTTCGAAGGAAGATAGGTGAAGCGGTATCTAAATTTTTAATATATGAAAGACTTCCTTTTCAATCAGCAACCTCTCCATGGTTGTATAACATAATTCAAGTGTCAACAGAAGTTGGACAAGATGTAAAGCTCCCAACACCTTATGAGGTTTCAGATGTGTATTTGGAGTCAGAGTATCAACGAGTTCGTGATTGGGTAAATGGACTAAAGACTCATTGGAAAGAATTGGGTGCAACTCTAATGTGTGATGGTTGGACCAATAGTTTGAATCAAATGCACATCATTAATTTCCTTGTTTATTGCAGTAAAGGAACCATTTTTTGGAAATCGGTAGATGTCTCAAGTGTCCATAGTAGAGATGTTAAATTCTACTACTATTTGTTAGATTCAATTGTAGAAGAAATTTGAGAAAATTACATTGTCCAAATAGTGACTGATAATGAGGCAGCAATGAAAGCTGCTGGAAAAAAAAATAATGTTGAAAAGAAAACATCTATATTGGACCTCATGTGCAGTTCACTGCTTAGATTTATGCCTTGAAGATATTGGGAAAAAGCCCAGTGTAGCAAAAGTGTTAGATGAGGCAAAGAAAGTGACTTGCTTTATATACAATCACATTTGGACTGTTGATTTGATGAAGAAGTATACACAAGGGAAACAAATACTTCGACCTGCTCTTACTCGATTTGCAACTCATTTCATTCAACTTGAAGAGATAACAAGACAAAAGCAAGGTCTGAGAGAAATGTTTAATTCAAAGGTCAGTATTTTAAAATTAGTTAATATAATTACTTAAATATAGCAAACTTTAATGATTTTATTAGTTCCAAATAATTTAAATTATATTATTTTAAAATTTTTCTTATGAATATATAGGAATTTAAAGAATCAAAATGGGGACAGCAAAAGTCAAGGCCTACTTATGAAGCCAAAAAATTTGTTTTGGGAAAAGATTTTTGGAAAAAAGCCAATGACCACATAAAAGTTTATGAGCCTTTAGTAAAAGTATTGAGACTTGTGGATAGCGATGAAAAACCAACAATGGGCTTTATTTATGAGGCTGTTGATAGAGCTAAACGAGCAATTCAACAAGATTGTCGATATTTCACTGACTACGAAAAGATTATTGACAATAGATGGAATTTTATGCATTCCGACTTACATTCAGTTGGTAAGATAAAATGTTTCATATAATTAAGAACTATTTTTATATTTTATTTTTAAGCTTTAGATTACTATTTGATGATATTCTTATAAATTATACTTAGGTTATTTTCTCAATCCTCAATTTCAATTTGGGGTGGAGCATTCTGAGAATGTGCTAATAGAAAGAATAGAAGGTACACGATTAGTAATTGAAAGATTAAAACCTTCTCTTGATACTCAAGTCAGAATGGTTAATCAGGTTAGATTCAAGTACTATTATTTGTAACTTAGTTACATTATTTGAAATAGAATTATTTTATTTTTATTTTTACTCTATCTTTTATTTATGCAGTTGTTACTATTTAGAGATAAACATGAGACATTCGGTACTCCACAAGCACAAAGAGCTTAGAAGCAAATGAATTCGGGTAAACAATTAATTAAAGTATTTAATTTAATTTATATTATTTACTTATATTGTACATTTTAAAGTTATTTTGAAATTTAAATAATATTATGCAGTTGAGTGGTGGATAATATACGGCACATGTGTTCCCGAATTACAAAAATTAGCAATTAAAGTGCTTAGTCAAACAACTTTAACATCAAATTGCGAACGAAATTGGAGCACATTTAGTTATATTCACACCAAGGCAAGAAATAGGTTAAAGTATAAAAAACTTAAGAAACTAGTGTTTACCTATTATAATATGAGGCTTCAGATAAGGCATCAAAAAAGAATGAGCACTGATGATATAAACGTTAGTTTTAATCCTATCAGCCTTGATCATATCTTTGAAGATGTTGATCCACTATCAAAATGGCTTCATGAGAAAGAGAATCCATTGTTAGATGGTGAAAATGCCGGTGTGTTGCCTGTGGATACCTCTGATGATGAAATAGATGTTGATCAATCTCAACAACAAAATTTGTCTCATTCAAGTTCTAGTTCAACGCCAAGTCAAAGTGGTGATGGACCCGATGGTGGTGGTTTAAGTCCAATTGATGAGGATGATGGATATAGTGGTGATAGAAGTGAAATTATGTCTTCTAGTCAGTATGGAGGAGAATATGGGGTTGGTACCACTAGTGGACATTTCCGTGATAGATCAGAGTTTGATGGAAATATGTTTCCTGAACCTAGGAGAGATAAAAGTGAACCTAGAGCTCCATCAAAAGGAAAAGGAAAAAAACATACTTCTATAGGCTCTTCATCTGGTAGGAGATCGAGTTCTAGTAACCTTGGGTATAGTGATTCATCTACTAGCACTCAAGATTTTTATCCACCAGAACAACCTTCATATTTTCAACCTTCATATGGTTATCCACAACCATATGGTTATTATCCACCATTTCCTAATTATATCCTCCACATCAATTCTATGAAAACCAAGGTGAAAATGTTAGTTTTTTTGGATATATTTTTGGACAAAGGCCAAGAGAATCAAATCAAGAACGCTCTCAAAGTGAAGGTGAAGGATTTGATCTTCCTCATCATTCATCTAATTGGTGAAAACTAAATCGTACCACTACCATTATTTGTAAGTTATGTTTTTTTTAAAGAAAACTTTTGTTAATGTTCTTAATTTTGATGATATTAAAACATTTAAAATATATCTTTAGATAAATGAATGTAGTATATTTTATGAAAAGATAATTAAGAATCAAGCATGTTAAACTATATATGAAAGTAGAATGAGGGTGAGAATAAGTGGTAGGAAATAGGAATAATTAATGAGAATCTATACATTTATCTATTCTTTTTTCATTTTGTTTTGCATAGAATGTTTATATCTTCACCATCTTCAAAGTCACAAGAAATATTGAAGACATCTCTCGTGTATGAATTTTCAATTATTTTATCTATAAAACTTTCAAACTTATTAAATATGATAAATGTTTAATATTTCCTTTTTACTTTGTTATGTAGTTAATATAACATTCTTAGAAAATTCGTAAATAAATGTAAGAATAATTAATGATTATAAAAGTTGTGTTCTCATATCATATTAATAAAAGTTTATAAGTGTTAGAAAACACTCTAAAAATCATTAAAAGTGACTTTTTTATAATTATAATTATTATGTTTTACAATAAGTTGTGCGAATTTAAAAAAATTCACGACCGCGATACCCGCAGTGACCGCAATAGCATCCGTTATGTCCGCAACCGCGATAAACGCAACGCGACAGAAAACGCGGCCACGACCGCAATTTAAATCCCTGGAAATGAGTTAAAATCTCCCCCAACAACCCAATCCTCCCTAACTGAGTCCCCAACCCTACGCAATATATCCCATGAACTGCTTCTAACATTCAGGTTTGCATGCCCATAGAATCCCCTAACACCCATATTTTTATTGCTCTCCAGTTTGACCATGGAGTCTATGTGATGTTTGGAGTAGCTTTGAATAAAGACATCCATCCCACCCTCCACATCAGTGCAAGACCCCCACTCCGACCCTCTGAGTTAACAACTAATCCATTTTGCATCCTACATTTATTGTGAACCCTCCGAAAGTCATTAGCAGTCATTTTAGTTTCGCTAAGAAAAATAAGATTAGGGTTATTCGTCCCGAGAAGTTCCTTTAACTCCCTTAGTTTTGCGGGGTTCCCCAATCCGCGGCAATTCCAGCATAAGAACTTCATTGGTTGAATGCAACCCACAAAACTTCTTCTTTTGATAAGCTTAAAAACGCCAGGAGATTGATGAAAACTATTGCCTTTGTCACTTCTACAACCGCGTCAAGAAACTTGACAAGAAAATGGAGAAAGTAACATGATTCAAGCCACCGAAACAAGGGCATATGCCTAGCCAGAGAAACTGCGAGGGAAAAACACAACAACAAAGAGAAGCGAAGCCCAAAAAGCAATCCAGAACGAACCTATAACTCACCTTATCATACTACGAACATCACCCACCATCAAAACCTTAACCCCATGCATCAAGAAGAAGAGTACAGGCAAGAAAGCAAAAAACGAAGCAGGGTTTAACAGTTCTAATAAACCCAAAAAACTAACTACAACTTGAAAATAAGCAAAAGAAAACTATAAGATAGAGATGACATTAAGATTAGTATTTTGCATGCAGTTTATGCTGTTAAAACGAAAGGAAACCCTAAAAGAAAATATCATAGAAAAGTCAAAGAAAGGAAATCTGCCATTAATGGCATGCATGCAAAATGATTCAAAAACCATGCAGGAGACGTATTGGACCCATACATCCAATCGAACGAAAAGGAAAAAGAAAATAGATGAAAAAAGATCAAAGAAACGACAAAACCTTGGAAATCCCGATGAATAATCCCGTCAACGCAAGTTCTGAATTTGCTAAAGGAGAAACTTGACGAACCAGGAATATGTTATGAGTCAAAATGTTGACAAGATGAATTAGTTAAAATAGTTAATTAAAACGGGGCGTTTTAGATTTAGTGGAACGGTGCGTTTTGCTAACAACTGAAATGTACCACGTAAGAAGTTTGTTATTTTCTTTTATATTGCATGTACTGCATGAGTGGGGAGGTTATGAAAATACAGCAGAATTTCAGAATTCTCTCTTCTTCCCTAAAGTTTTCCCTTCTCTATTCCCTATCTTTTCTTGCTCGATTTCTGTCATTTATCAAAGGTATCAGAGCTCAGTCGACCCTTATTATGGCTGGTGATGGTGTATCAACTCGTCTGCAGAAAGAGGTTGGTGGGATGCAACAAGAGATTTCTAAAATTCAGGAAGAAATCACTCAGTGGGAGACCAAAATGGAGACTCGATTGTAACATTTCAAAGCTGAGTTCCATGGGGATTTACAAACGTTGTTGGTTCAGTATTTTGGACCACCACCGACTGGTCCATCTGTCAACGCAAAGGTGGATAAAGGAAAAGGAGTTTTGGGAGCCCCTCCTGGGTTTTTACCCAAGGAATCTGATCCAAATCATGCTCAATCGGATCCATTTGTTACGGATAGGGGTAGTGTGTATGCAAGAGAGCAACCATTCACGTCAGGAGTGTCGGGGAGGGTTAGTAGGTTGGAATGCCCAAAATTTGATGGTTTTGATTTTCGAGGATGGTGGACTAAGTTGGAACAATATTTTGAGGCTGAGGGTACTCTAGACTGCAATAAGGTTCGTTTGGTAATGTTGAATTTGGAAGGACGTGCACTCGAATGGCATCATTTCTACTCTCAGAGGAATAGAGGCTTGCACGTGTTGTCATGGCCTACTTATCTGAAGAGCTTGCAGGATCGGTTCGGGTTTGGGCAGTGCGGGAATCCGATGAGAGAGCTAGTTAATTTGAAGCAACATGGTACGGTTAAACAATACCAGGATGCGTTTGTTGGGTTACTGAATCAATTGCATCTTCCTGAGACCTACGCTCTCAGTATTTTTATCAGTAATTTGAAGGCCGAAATAGGGCATTATTTGGACTTGTTTGAGCCTTCCACGTTGTTGGAGGCTTTCCAGCTAGCTAGAAAAGTGGAGGTACTCATGTCACATTCTGGGAAGGGACCGACAGTACTGGGAAGCAGTTCATCCAGGACTTTACCCACTCCATCGATTGTATCAAGGTACTCTTCTTCTTCTACTAAGCCTATTTCGGGTACACAATCAGTCAACAATATGTCAGTAAGTAGGCCTGGGTCCAAAACTATATCACCTGCATTGATGGCTGAGAGGAAACAAAAGGGACTCTGTTTTTGGTGTGAAGCTAAATACCATGCGGGGCATAAATGTGTTAAGTCTCAGCTGTACCAGTTTTTATTAGAACCTCTCTTTGATAGCGAAACTGAAGAATTCTTAGAGTGTCCTGAGAAATTGGATGAGAATGGTACGGAAGAAGAGGAATCCAAATCTCTTGTAATATCATTGCATGCGCTGACAGGACTTTAAGGACACAATACAATGAGAGTTGCTGCTCGTTTGGGGTCATGTTGGGCCATTGTCCTAGTAGATTCGGGCAGTACCCATAATTTCATTGACAAGAAACTGGTCAGTAAACTGTCCTTGCCAGTGATGAGTCAGGCACAATTAAAAGTGGCGGTAGCAAATGGCAGCTGCTTATTCACAAGGGGGTTGTGTAAGGGAGTTAATTGAGAGGTACAGAATCATCACTTTGAGACTGACTTCATGGTCTTATCTTTGAAAGGTTGTGACATGGTACTAGGGGTGCAGTGGCTTCTATCATTAGGGGATATTATATGGAATTTTAACTCTTTAACTACGTAGTTTCATTTGCAAGGGAGACCTTGTATTATTCAAGGAATCATACCTGGGGGCTTAGCAGTTGGCAACAGTGATTTAAAATGTTTTACAATGGTGGGACAGACGTTGGGACCCTACACCGCGGTATTGAGCTCACCTGAACAGATTAAGCTATCATCCACTGCGATTGAGGTTACTGAGGGACAACTTCGAACACTGTTGGAAGAATTTGATGATATCTTTCAGGTTCCAAAAGGACTTCCTCCTCCGCGAGCACATATCATAGAATTCTTTTAATGGATGAAAAGAAAGTGGTTAAAATCCGACCATACCGTTATCTAGCCTGCCAGAAGACTGAAATGGAGAAGTTAATTCGAGAAATGCTACAAGCTGGTATAATTCGCGATAGTACGAGCTCTTTCGCTTCCCCGATCGTCATGGTCAAGAAGAAGGATGGGAGTTGGCGATTATGTGTGGACTATAGGCAGCTAAATCAGAATACAATCAGAGACAAATTTCCTATACCTATCATTGAAGAGCTTCTGGACGAGTTGGGAGCAGCTAGAGTTTTCTCTAAGTTGGATTTAAGATCTAAATATCACCAGATTCATATGTGGGAATCGAATGTTCATAAAACCGTATTTCGGACACACGAAGGCCATTATGAGTTTTTGGTGATGCCCTTTGGCCTCACGAACGCTCCCTCAAGTTTTCAAGCTCTTATGAACTCGGTCTTTAAACCATGGTTAAGAAAATTTGTGTTAGTTTTCTTTGATGATATCCTTGTATACTCAACTTCTTGGACAGAACATTTGCAACACTTGCGAATAGTTCTTCTCATTCTCAGAGAACAGCAGTTATTTGCTAAGAAATCGAAGTGTAGTTTTGGATCATCACAGGTCTACTATTTGGGACACGTCTTGAATGCAGGCACTGTCTCTATGGACCCTACTAAGGTTGAATGCATATCTTCATGGCTGATTCCTCAAACAGTAAAGGAGCTGCGCAGTTTTCTCGGCCTCACAGGCTATTATAGGAGATTTATCAAGGGTTATGGTGCAATTGCAAGACCTTTAACAGACTTGTTAAAGAAGAATGGATGGGGTTGGTCAGAGCATGCTACCGAGTCTTTTCAAACACTTAAAAGGGCTGTAAGTTCTGCACCTGTACTGATGCTTCCTAATTTTGAGGTTGATTTGATTGTTGACACAGATGCAAGTGGAAGTGGCATAGGAGCGGTCCTACAGCAATAAGGTCAACCTCTAGCTTTCTTTAGCAAGGCCCTGGGTGTACGTCATCAGGCTCTATCGATCTATGAAAAAGAAATGTTAGCTGTTTTGTTAGCTGTGAGGAAGTGGCATACTTATTTGGTTGGCAGACACTTCAAAATCCGGACGGACCATCAGAGTCTGAGATTCTTGTCTGATCAAGTGGCGGTGACCCCGTTTCAGCAACGATGGGTGGCTAAAATGTTAGGCTATGACTTCGAGATTTTATACAGGAAAGGAATAAGTAATAGGGTGGCAGATGCTCTATCTCGGCAACCCCAACTTGAACGTCATCAGCTCTATCAGCTTTCGACTAGTTTGGTGATTTCTAGTCTTTTAGAGCAAGTGCAACAGTCATACACAGTGGATGACAAGCTAAAGACGGTTATTCAGACTCTTCAACAGTTCCCAGGGCAGGACTCTAAATATTCATGGGACGGTAGGTTTTTGTTGAGGAGAGGGAAGACTGTGGTTGGACAGGTTCCACAATTGCGTCATGAGCTGTTCTCCCATTTCCATGACAGTGCGATAGGTGGCCACTCAGGAGTGCATGTGACTCGAAAACGACTCTCAAGCCTTTTGTATTAGAAGGGTCTTACGACTGATGTGAGGAAATGGATTCGGGAGTGTGTGGTTTGACAAAAGTGCAAGGGTGAAACAGTAGCTTCTCCAGGATTATTGCAGCCATTGCCCATTCCGGATGGAGCATGGTCGATTATCAGTATGGATTTCATTGAAGGGTTACCTTCATCAAACAAGAAGAACTCTATTTTAGTGGTGGTAGATCACCTCACTAAGTATGGCCATTTCTTAGCGTTGTCCCATCCTTATACAGCCAAGGAAGTAGTTGGTGAATACTTGGCTTATATCTATAAACTCCATGGCATGCCTGAGGCTATAATATCGGATAGGGACAAACTTTTTTGTCAGCAGTTTTTGGCAGGAGCTTTTTCGACAATCAGGAACTAGACTTCTTTTATCAACGACCTACCATCCTCAAACGGATGGCCAAACTGAGGTTCTAAATCGCTGTCTTGAAAATTACTTGCGCTGTATGACGGGAGAAACACCAGCTCAATGGCTCCATTGGTTACCACTTGCTGAGTGGTGGTATAACTCCTTGTTTCACTCTTCAATTCAACTCTCCCAATATGAGGCTTTGTATGGTCAACCCCCACCGACACACATGCCTTATCTAGCGGGTACCTTGATAAGCTACTTCATTTTTGCTTAAAGAAAGCTCAGGCTCGCATGAAACACTTTGCTGACAAGCATCGCTCGGAAAGAAGTTTTCAAATTGGTGACTTGGTTTATTTAAGGTTGCAACCTTATAGACTGTAGTCTCTTCGAAGAATCACCAACTAGAAGCTATCTCCAAAATATTATGGACCTTTTTCTGTTATTGGAAAGGTAGGAGCAGTAGCTTATACCTTGCAACTTCCACCAAATTCTCGGATTCACCCCACGTTTCATGTCTCCCAATTGAAAAAACATATTGGTTCGGCTCCAACTCAAGCTTTGTTACCTTTAATGGATGATCACGGGGCCTTGCCTAATGAACCAAGTCGTATTTTAGACAAACGGATGGTCAAGAGGGGAAATCAAGCTGTGACTGAAGTGCTCGTTGAATGGGTAAATTCTTTTCCGGAGGACGCAACATGGGAACCTCTTACAACTATTCAAGCCAAGTTTCCTCAGTTTTATCCTTGAGGTCAAGGATATTTTTCTGGGAGGGAATATTGTTATGAGTCAAAATGTTGACAAGATGAATTAGTTAAAATAGTTAATTAAAACGGGGCGTTTTAGATTTAGTGGAATGGTGCGTTTTGCTAACAACTGAAATGTACCACGTAAGAAGTTTGTTATTTTCTTTTATATTGCATGTACTGCATGAGTGGGGAGGTTATGAAAATACAGCAGAATTTCAGAATTCTCTCTTCTTCCCTAAAGTTTTCCCTTCTCTATTCCCTATCTTTTTTTGCTCGATTTCTGTCATTTATTAGAATAAGTTGCTCGTACATCCTCAAAAGGCCCGCCACTGCAATTCACGAACCAAAAATGTAAGAGAACACCTTTACACCCTCGGGTAATACGCCACCGCTACAACTCCATCCCCACCGCAAACCGGGGCAACCACCATCCAATTATTCAATAAACAGTAATTATTCTTTACATTCATCACTCAAAATATTGTGTGTTTTTATTACCAATATGTGAATTTTAATTTTAAAATTAATTTATTACCATACACAGTCTACTTATTACTTAATAATGATTGTGTACACTTGTACAAATGACGTGTTACAAGTTTTTGGCGCCATAGACAGAGACTGTTGCTTAATATTTTTTGTTAAATTATTCTTTACAAATTGGTTTTATTTTTTTTTATTTTAACTTCTACCTTTAGTAATTAATTCTTTATTTTTTATTCTTTATTCTTTATTTTTTAGGTGTTTATGAGCATAGATTGAATCATCGATTTATTACCTGTAGACCCTTAAATAGAGCAGACATTTAGACAAAGAAGACGCAAAAGATTAGCCCAAAGACAAGCTAAAATGGACCTTAGAAATCAAAATGATGTTCAAGAAAATGGAGTCCCTGATGTTCACAATCTAATCCTTATTGTTGATGATAAGGATCGTGCCATAAAACAATACGTTGTGCCCCTTTTTAATGAGTTAAATCAGGAATTAGGAGACTGGAGATTGAGGTGCACCAATTTGATTTGAAGCCTGTGATGTTTCAGATACTTCCAACCATGGGCCAGTTTAGTGGTATGCCCACAGAAGAGCTACACCTTCACATTCGACTTTATATTGAGGTAAGCGATTCCTTTAAGATAGCCGGTGTAACTGAAGATGCATTAAGGTTGAAGTTTTTTCCATACTCATTGCAAGATCGAGCACGAGCATGGCTAAATTTGTTGCCACTACACTCAATTTCAACTTGGCAAGAATTAGCTGAACGCTTTCTGGTAAAATATTTCCCACCTAGAAAAAATGCTAAGTTGCGGAATGAGATCATCACTTTTCAACAATTGGATGACGAGTCCCTATACGAGGTGTGGTAAAGATTCAAGGAGTTACTTCGTAGATGCCCTCATCACGGGATTCCACATTGCATCTAGTTGGAGACATTTTATAATGGTCTCAACGTGCACACAAGGTTGGTGGTAGATGCTTCTACGAATGGTGCACTCTTGTCGAAGTCTTATAATGAGACCTACGAAATCATCGAAAGAATAACCAGTAACAATTACAAGTGGCTGACATATCGAGCAAACTTAGGAAGACGAGTAGCTGGAGGGCATGAAGTAGATGCCCTCCCTTCACGCTCAGCTCAGGTATTTTCTATCTCTTCAATGTTGAAATAGTTTACTATGGTTTTAATCCTATTGCAGCCCAACCACGTAGTCAATTCAAGGTTATTTCCTGCGTATATTGTGGGGATGGTCATTCTTTCGAGAATTGTCCATCAAATCTTGTAACAACCCATTTTGACCCTAATCGAAACAATGGTTTCGGGACCACAAATCTGAGCTTGAAAAATATTTTAATATTATTTTGTGTTTATTATGTGTGAATTTACTTGTGTGAAAATTTCATGTGAAAATTTTATCGTTTGTGTGCTCGATTTTATAAAAGGACTTAATCGCGTAAAATGCAAAAGTGGCTAGCTATTTGTTAAAGTGCTATATTGCCATGGCTTTTATAATGTGGGGTCCTTATGTTGATATTATACCATTGAAGTTCTGAGTGGACTTTTATGGACATGGTTAATTATTAAAGTAAAATCATTAAGGTTAGTTTTGTAAATTAGTTAAATATATTAATATAATAAAACATAAAATAAAAGCCATGCATGTTATTCATTTTTTTTGCCGAATTTGAGAAGAAAAGACATTAATTTACCTTGTTAAGGGTTCGGCACTTTGGAGTTAAAATTTAGGTATGAATTTCATTCGGTTTTCGATAATTTTTACGTTTTTGAGATCGTTGCTTTGCATATTACCTAGCCTATTCTTTAAGTTTTGAAATTTATGATGAATTTGATATTTTCCATTGTTGATAATGTGATGAATTTGTTGTTTGATGATGAAAAATAAATCTTTGATGTTTGATTATCATGTTTAATTAAGTGATTTTTTTGATAAAAATCCAAATTAGGGATTTAATCGTGAAATTGAAAATTTAGGGGCTTAAATGTGAAATAAATGACATGCAAGGACCTATATGAGACTAAGGAATATTCGGCCAAAATATAGTGTAATTAATTTGAAATATTTTGTGTTTTTGTACAAATTGGACTAAATTGTAAAAGTGTAAAATGTTAGGGGCAAAATTGTAATTTGCTCATTCATGTGTTTTTAGGCTAAATTGAATAGAATGGTGTTTAAATAAACTTAATTTGAATATGTTTAGATCAAGAATTAAAGAAATCAGATTTGGATCGGGGAAAGACAAAAGTGGTTGAGAAGCCGATTTAACAGTCGACGATATTCGAGGTAAGTCAATAAGCATTTAAATGTTGAACTAACTATGATATATATATTTGTTATGCATTGAAATGAATTAATTGAAGTTGCATAAGCTAGGGTCGAATGTAATATTGTGAGTTGATTATATTCCGAGAATGATTTAATTTAGATGTGAATTATGTGAAAGACCGATTTTGTAAGTTCAGGCTTTATGCCTAGCAGGCTTTATGCTGGTGAATTATATCAGGCTTTATGCCTAGCAGGCTTTGTGCCAGTGAATTATATCAGACTTTATGTCTAGCAGGCTTTGTGCCGGTGAAATGTATCGGGCTTTGTGCCTAGCAGGCTTTATGCCAGTTTTTTATACAAGGCTCTATGTTCTATAAATCTTATGTGAGCAATAGTAAAAGCAAATAAATGTGTTAAGAAAGCTAAATTATTCAGGTATGTGTTAGCCATTAGCTTAATTGGTGATAAGGTAAGTTGATTATTTTAAATTGATAATAGTTTCAAATGAAATATAAAGTATGAGTTAACCATTTGAGTATAAGCATGTTTTGGCATAATGATTTATTGAATATTCGGCTTTGTTAAATATTTATGTGTATTTGGCCATATGGTTTGTTTATATGAAAAATACAATGTGATCTTTTTTTAAGTGTTATATGGTACAAAATATTAGGATATTTGGTTTATTTAACTTAATGATGGAATAAGTATTAACATATATATATATGAATTTTTGCTTATGACTTACTAAGCTTTAATAGCTTAATGTGTGTCTGTATTTGTTTACCTCTATTTTATAGATTTTGGAGTCGCGTTATGAGCTCGGGGATCGTCAACATAGTCTATCACACTATCGACCGTCTTTGGTATTTTATAAATTTGAATTTGAACCTATGGCATGTATAGTCTAGTTAATATGTTTAATTTTGGGATATGTGAATATGAGCCATGCGAAAATGGCTTACTCATTTTGGTTAAGCTTGGTTTTATGTTTTTGATCTATTTGATATATATATATGATGTTTAAGCTTATGTAAATTTTGGTTATATATATAGAAGTGTGATATGTTTAGCATAATTGTTAATAGTTGTATAAATTAGTTATTTTAAGCCTATTTGTTGTATATATATTTCATTAAATTTTGGTGTAAAAGTGTTGTTAAATTTGGTATGTATATCTTTATTTACCGTATATATGTGTTAAATTTTGGTGTAAAAGTGCTATTAAATTTGGTATGTATATGTTGCCTATTTGTTGTATATATGCTATTAAATTTTGGTGTAAAAGTCTTTATTAAATTTGGTATGTATATCTTGCCTATTTACCGTATATATGTTTGTTAAATTTTGATG